>NC_056732.1:1544872926-1544945426 GCF_019279795.1 Protopterus annectens
TCCTCCAAAAAAATAAAGCCAATCTGGTGGAACCCTAACATACACAAACTCTACAACAAAAGGAAGAAACTGTTGCAGAGAAAGGTGAAGACCCAAGACTGGAAAAACTCCCTTGTTAGCCTCAGCACAAAAATGAAATCCCTCATCAAAACCTCTAAAGCTAGCTATGAAAACAACATTGTAACTGATACTAAAGACAACCACAAGGCATTTTATAGTTATGTCAAGAACCTACATGGTAATGCTCAGATCTGCTTTGAGCTACAGCACAATGGCAACACATATATTGAGCCAACTTATATTGCAAATATACTAGCGGATAGGTTCATACCCCCCTGTCACCACATAAAGGGCCTATCACAATACCAGAGGAATGCCAAGTTCCTAATTTCAGTGCTGCACAGGTAAAACTGCACTGTCCAAAGCCAAGAATACAGCTTCCATGGGACCTGTCAATATCCCTGGCTGCATTCCACATGAATTACAAAGTGAACTTGCACCACACCCGAGTGCCCTGTTCAATCACAGCCTCACTTCAGGCTGTGTTCATACTGAATGGCTCACCACTATGGTCATCCCACTCCACGAAAGGGGGAGTGACTACAGACACTGGAAACTACCACCCCATTAGCCTGAGTATTCTGATATGTAAGGCTATGGAGCACATCATTACGGACCTTATACACAGGGACATAGTGAATCTCCAAAATCTGGACCACACACAGTTTGGATTTGTGAAAGGTAAATCATATCTGCTCATCCTGATAGACTCCTTTAAGTCTGTCACCACAGCTGTGGTTGAAGGCAAAGTAGTTTATACAGCCTACTTCAATCATGCCAAATCCTTCGACACCATCCCTCACTCACGAATCATAAATAGACTCAGTAAAGTAGCCATAAACATCTATGTCACAAGGTGGCTTGCAACCTGGCTCACTGATAGAATCCACACTGTGAAAGTGGTGTATTCCAATTCGGACTAAAGACCAGTTACAAGTGGAGTCCCACAAGGATCTGTCCTGGGCCCTCTCCTGTTTGGCATCTACTTCTCTGCAGTTCACTCCAAAATAAAGTGACATTAGCTGACCAAGTTTGCAGATGATTTCAAACTGGGAACTGTTATTCAATCACCAACTGATGTAGACATTCTTCAAAAAGGCCAGGTCTGACCCAGTCTGTTAGAAATGCTACAGATAAATAAATCCAAATCCCTCTGCACCGCACACTACGGAGACCTCAACCCCATTAACACAATCAACAGAACATGCTGGAGGGACAGGTTCATAATTGAGAGACCTCCCATACTGTGGAATAAACTTCCCATACACGGCAAGCAGAGCACCTCACTGGCCCTCTTCAAAGGACATCCTGATGAGCGGATGGGAAATAGAAAATGCACCCTGGGGACCACTCTAGTGGTTCTTGTCAACAGATGCACTGTGAACTAAGGTCAGGTGCCACGATGCCAGAGTAATCCTATAGGCTAGGCTTGTAAAGGCCCCAGGGTCAATAGCCTAGCTCACCCCTATGAACCTATGCCCCCCCCTTCCGTACACAGCACAAATAACATGTACACACTATAGTTGTACACAGTCCTGACACTATGTTAACAATGGCCACAAATATACAGACACAAGAAAATAAGGGCACAGATGGGGTACCCTATAGCAGTCTTTGAGTGCAAACTGGAGACATCCACCAAGGCTCAAGTACTACAGCAGGCGATCACATCTTACATAGAAAAGTAGTGTTAAATGTACCATTTCAATAGTAAAATGAGTGGAAAATAAACTTTGTCACCATGGTAGTGTAGCTGGTGTACAATGGAAGTGTAAGTACATATAACGTGTGAAATCACGCATGTATAAACGTGTCCCATACAGTATTGTCACACCACTTGATACTGTATTGACAGCACATAGAGACATTTTATGTACAGGAAATTATATACACTGACTAAAGGAAGTCATTAGTTTGATATTTTCTAAAAAGGAAAAGTGAGCAATGGTTAGCAATGCTCACCTATGGTTAGTTGGTGTATTTCTTACTTAAATGTAGATGTTAAGTGTGTTTGCACATTGGTAAGTGTCACTAAGAGAACTGTACACAGTTTAAGCACCTTTTCATTTAACTATGTATTAGCTCCACTTAGCATCACACAAACCTGTGCAAACCCGCCAAAACCCGCTTTAAAGTGCCTTAATCACTCTGTCTACTTCTGCCCAGCAACAAAATAAACAACATTTGAACCCAGAGCCCTGTACACCTTTGTTATAGCCCTTAACCCCTAAGCTATCTGAGCTGCAAGATGTTAGGATGATTTTTCTAACATATCATGTAGCACAATCAGTTAACCATAGGGTATGAACACTGGAATCACTTAACCCCTAAGCTATCTGAGCTGCAAGATGTTAGGATGATTTTTCTAACATATCATGTAGCACAATCAGTTAACCATAGGGAATGAACACTGGAATCACTAAAGATACATATGATATATATATCTATATATATATATATATATATATATATATATATATATATATACACACATACACATATACACACACATATATGTGTATAGATATATATATATATATATATATATATATATATATATATATATATATATATATATATATATATATATATATATATATATATATATATATATATATATACACACACACACACACAAATATATATATATATATATATATATATATATATATATATATATATATATATATATATATATATATATATATATATATATATATAGATATATATACACACACACATATACATATATATTTAAATATATACATATTGAACAGCTATATCCTCCATGAGAGTCACACAATACCCCTACATATCCTGTGTCAGGTCACAGTGTACATGGAATTTTGGAGTGGTATGGGACATTCATCTGCTGCCACCACCCATACACTCTCCATATAATAAGTACACACTATGCGGCTAGAAAATCATGATAGGCCATACACAATGGCTAGGCATACACCAATCGCTTAGCAAAAGAATTGAAATGACCGAAGACAGCACACAGAAAATTAACCAGCCAGTAATCCACACAAAGTATTGCACTCTGATTTCTTGGACAAAGCCTTCAAGTAGCACAAAACTACAAAACATACTTACCTTGAATACAAGAATCAATTAATACTTAATTACATATTTAATTCCACAGCCTCCAATTACACTCCTCATTTAACCCCCTAGGGGAAGACGTATCATATGTTAAAAAGTAAATTGAACATTTACATAACATTGGTGCATTTCTAACTGTTCTATCGAACTGACATACAGACTGTTTATAAAACAATACCCTGTAACCCACTACTGTCCCTGTGGTGACATATATCAAAATATACAGCTATTGACCTTTTCTGTTTCTTATTAGTAACATCTCTCACATGTTCTAACGGTGTAATTTTAAAACATTTAATGATCCTCCCCACATAGAAATGTGTTACAAGGGTATCTAAGAGCATTCTCTGCACACTAACCTCTTGACTGTACAGAGTTATACATGTTGTTCAGCCTTTGCCCTCATATTTATGGCCCCTACCCCACAACATGTATGGGATTTCACAATATCACTGGGATGATAGCAGGAATGACAGCACTAAATAATGATAGACCATACCTATCAACCTCTTACTGCATGACATCTGGACAAAGCCTGGCATATAAGTGGAGGACAGAGGCCTAAACACAGGGCCATATTTGAAATATTGCTCTTATGCACTGAGAAAGTTCCTGGTGTCACAGGATTGGTTGCAACATATCCTTTCTGAGGGATATGAAGTCAAAAACACAAACTGATATTGCCATTTATTGATAGCAATACCAGAGTATGCCACTGATTTGCCAAGGACACCTGTCTGGAGAACAACACTAAACATAACAGGCAAACCTTTGGCCATTATGTGGATAGCCCTACAGTTGAGAGCTATGCAGATGCATAACTTTGTCAGACTGAAAACAATGCAGAACTAGCATGTACACACAAACCCTGTAAAACTAGCAGTATTCAAAGCATGTAACAATAATACTCACATTCTGACCTTAAGTCCGGAACCTTGTAAAAGCATTTAGTTGGCCTGTGTCCACAAGTCTTGTTGTAAGAGGTATTCCCACCTGCTGTCTGTAACACTGCTGCCCACACACCTCAAGGATGTCTTCCTTACAGGCAAGGTAAAGGGACAACGTCCACATGAAGTAGTCAATTATAGGAGTGTGTTGCCATGACAGTGGTTATTGGAAGAACTACACAGCTGTTCTTCATGCAATTAACACATGGGGAACATCAATTGGTGCACACCCCATCACCTGGTCATGAGCATCACCTTCAAAAGCCATGCTGACACCTATTCAAACCAGCTCTATCCCTGTAGTGCACAGAGAAAGAGAGAGAGAGAGAGAGAATAATAAAAACAAGCACCGGAAAACAGAAAAGAGAAAGAAAAAAGTATGTGAAACATGTAAGCTTGTAATTGAATGTAGTACTTGGTTTGTAATAATGGGAAATCTGATTTTGAAACAATATATGTCCCAACAAGACTTGCTGTACTAATGCCATGCTGAAAAGCTGCTATGGCCATAGCATCTGGCCTTCTCTGCAGTGAGAGAGATCACAGCCATACCTCTCAACTGTACAAATCTTCACAGAATGTCTAGATTTTCACATCATAGTTTTTTGTCTGTTCCTCCTGAAATCTGTAATTTTCTGGCAAATAGCTGAGGACTGAAGTCATTAAGTAATGACAAACACTTCAGTTTACGACTCCACATCCTTAAGAATATTCATGGTAATGCAAAATGTATTATTCTACAAACATCCTAAGTTTGTAACAGGAATATTTAAAATCTATTCCTATTTATCCCCCCATCAATTTAGGCTTTGTCCAGATGTGATGCTCTAAGAGGTTGGTAGGTAGGATCCCAGCTCAGGAGCCTGACTCACCCTGGGTAAGGACAGCTCATATATGACAACTGCTGGGGTATCTGTCAAACAGTTGTGCCTGTATCACTGCTAGGCCAGTTAATGGGATGTTGTCCATATCCATATATTACCTGTGACTCTGAATATGATACATGTTTGTCTTGTAAATCTAAGAGACCTATATAGGACATGTGCATAGTAAAGTACTGTTGCAGACATGTGTTGAACTGCATGTGATATATTGAATTAATAACATTCAACTGTACAGTGTACTGCTGGACAATAAGCCCATTTTGACTGATATCTGTAGTCACATACACATATACTTGTGTTATGTCAGCCAAACCATTGGCAAGTCTGTGATCAATGACAATGTAACATAATAGCCTACTCGTGACTGTTGGACATCTTCCAGATTATCACAATGATGTCAAAGCCTACTGTGCAATTAACTTACTAATGTATGGTGCAGCTATACTAATACAGTATCAATACTGATGTCCCTTTTGTCACCCATTTATGTGTGCCATTGTCCAGAAGTCCTGCTATAACAGGTTGAGAAATATGATTGAGCAGCAAGACTGTAAATACAGTGTGCCATACTAACATAGAACAGTAATGTATACCAGGTATCCCCTGAGCACATGTATGTATGCGGGTCTACTTCATTTGATCAAAAGACCATTTGAACTAAACCCATTTGATCGAAATTTTATTTGATCGAAAAACCAGTATTCAAGGCATAAAACTGGGATTTGCCCCCATCCCCAATGTTGTGCGACCCTGGGGTTGGTATATACAGTTAGGGGGTGAGGGGGGTGTGGGGGGCAAAGCCCTCCACCTAGTTTCCTTTAAAAGAAGAAAATAAAACAAATAGTAAAATGAAAAAAAGTAAAATGACAAAAGGCTTCCAGCACAACGAAAAGTTTACTGAGAAGTTCTGTTAAAATGTAGGCTTTAATAAAACGAAGAAATAAAAAGCGCAAATTGTGCTGTTCAAGTTGCAGGTCAAACAGGATAAGCGCTTTCAGTTAAAAAACCTTCTTCAGATCCTAGTGTGTAGACCTAACTTACTGCTGTTAAATAAAGATCCTTAACTGCTCAACCAATCACATACAGCAATCAGAAGCACGCCTTCCTTAAGCCTCCATTTCATTTCTTAATTAGGCTTCTCTCTTTCAAAATAGGTTTAATAGGAACTACTCTGTTGAGCCCTGGAAATAAATTAGCTCTGAGGTTCATGATCCATTTGCTTTCTTCCTTTTCAGTTTTGTTGACAATGTCTGCCCTGGATTTTCAGACACATGTCCATATAGGGCATTGGTTACCACTTCGCCACCTGTTAGACATCAAGAATAAAGTGGTAACCAGTGCCCTATATGGACATGTGTTTGAAAATCCAGGGCAGACATTGTCAACAAAACTGAAAAGGAAGAAAGCAAATGGATCATGAACCTCAGAGCTAATTTATTTCCAGGGCTCAACAGAGTAGTTCCTATTAAACCTATTTTGAAAGAGAGAAGCCTAATTAAGAAATGAAATGGAGGCTTAAGGAAGCGGTCTTATTGCTGTATGTGATTGGTTGAGCAGTTAAGGATCTTTATTTAACAGCAGTAAGTCAGGTCTACACACTAGGATCTGAAGAAGGTTTTTTAACTGAAAGCGCTTATCCCATTCGACCTGCAACTTGAACAGCACAATTTGTGCTTTTTATTTCTTCGTTTTATTAAAGCCTACATTTTAACAGAACCTCTCAGTGAACTTTTCGTTGTGGTGGAAGCCTTTTTTTCATTTTACTATTTTTGCCTATTAAGGCTTCCTCTGGAGGTGGTTTTTGGTTTGGTTGTTTGTGATTTGGTGGTTTGTGAAAATAAAACAAATAGTACAAATTTTAAATGAAAATAAGTGGTGGGCTTTGCCCCTCCACACCCCTCAATGTAGGGGGCTGCACCCCCCCCAACTATATATACCAATTCCAGGGTCGCACAACATTGGGGAGGGGGACAAATGCCTGTTATTTGCCTTGAATACTGGTTTTCAATCAAATGAAATTTTGATCAAATGGCTTTAGGTCAAATGGTCTTTCGATCAAATGAAGTAGACCCATGTATGTGTATGATCAGCTGGAAAACACAAAACTAATAACATGGGTTTCAAGCAGTCAGGTAAATAGGTTGTGCTTGTTGCACATGCGAAATATCAGTGTCAGTGAATACAACAGAAATAAATGTGTACAGCTACTGGTTGTTGCATTGCCCTGACACTGATATGGGTACTAGAGTAGGCGTGATTATCAGGTAGTAATCGGCAAAGTGTCCATCAGTGTTATGACCCTCTGTCCATGCCTACCACTAACAGCTGTATCAACACCTATATACAGTGGATATCAAAAGTGTACACACCTCTGTTGGAATGCCAGGTTTGTGTGCTGTATGACAATGAGACCACCGAAAAATAATTTCCAAATGTTTCTCATCTTGAATGTGACCCATAACCTGTACAATTCTTTTGAAAAACAAGCAAAGCTGTTCTAAGGAAAGTGAGCAACTATTGTCAAGTGAAGATGTGCCATGATGTTACAGTCCAAACCAAGATGAATGAACGCTGTAGCCAACTCAACAGGTGCTTACAGAACATATCAGTTTAAGGGTGTGCACACTCAGTCATATGGCTTATTGTACTGATTATTGTTTCCAAATGTTTTCACAGACCAGATTTTTATGTTTTCAATTGAATGGTACAGGCTATAGGTCACATTAAAATTGGGAGTTGTTTTGAAATGAGTTATTGTGGTATCATCTTTCAATTGCACAAATACCAGGCATTGTAATAGGGGTGTATACACTTTATATCCACTGTACCTATATGGACAGAGAAGTACCTGATCTGTAAAAACAGCCTCCACCAAGGTAGAATAATCCCCTTTGGTGGACAGCAGAAATACACAAACCACATTATAGGTTGCTATATTGGCTGTACAGGGACACATATGTGCAGACAACAACTTGGAAGCAAGTCCACCTCTATCTGAGCAAGCATGAAAGTTCACAAGTGACTTCCTGTAAGGCTGACTATGACTACAAATCAGACATATCCACACCACCAAGGACAATTGCAACAGTGTCTCCACATATTGTCAGTCTCAGAGGCAACAACACAATTCACCATGTATTAGGGGTAAAGAACTTCATACACACATGCCATGGATATAGGCAACCTGCATCAGAGAGAGGTTAGGTGGGAACATTGCTACCCTGTCCATCCTATTTGTATAGGGGGATATGCATATCAACTACACACCTCCCCTCATCAGTGGTGAGCATGTACATATTGCCTACTGATGGTAACAACAAGTCTCTATGGGGCATAATAACATCACTGTCTGCTTCCTACATGCACTCAGGCATGTGCTCACAGCTCCATCACACATTACAGTCAAGCATAGAATTGCCACCAGCCACATGGAAGATGGTCACTGTCATCCCTCTACACAGAAATGAATGGAGAATAGAGGATTAAGCAATTAAGTGTCCAACATTGGGAGGAATAAGATAGCTCATGGCCAGGAGTGTAATGCAAGCTGATATAGTCATGATAGATTAGAAGGTTATGGTGTATTTTGGATTATTTGCAAGTAATATCCACTGTTGATGTGCAATTTGACAACTGTATGAGGTCCTGTGACCTTTTTCCTGTTTATGTCTTCCAGGTAACATGCTGAGGCCTTGTCTCCTGGCATTCTCTGTTGGGGAAAATAACATAATCACCCAATTTGTTATATAACATTATGGGTTATTATTTGGCCAGACAGTACAAGATGTGTGGGAGAGGACCGCCCTGTGGAAGGATCTGGTTCACAGGGTATATGATGTTGGCCCGCACACCAGAACTTATGAACAGGTGTGTCATTGGGCCAGTGACATCATCCATCATGCCCGTCAACAAGCTGCTGCTGTAGAGAGGGACCAGCTAACCACAAGTGGGGGCCCACCCATCCAGCCCGCACTGACACCCATCGAGGAGCTCCTCGCCAACCTTGGGGCACCCGCCCAATGCACAACCCATGAAGCTTAAAAAAGCATTGTGGAGGTGGGTTGCACCCATAGAATGGACGAGGAGCATGCAGGTAAGGCCCCAGTGTGCATTACTAGAACACTGTTGCTTATCCATTTCTATATGTATAGTATCTACATGAATATGTCAGATGAGATAGTAGGTCTTGCTGGTGTTTAGTAATGCACAGACATGCACATCTATGGTGATGGCCAGCATATTTTCTAGCATTGGGGGTTGTACTGTTAATGTGCTGAAAAGCTGCTTCCACCCTGTACCAATGCCACATAAGTGGCTACTGACATTACTTCTCTTTCACAACTATTTAGGTCCCTCTGATATACAACTGGGACAGCAGCCTGTAGCTGGTGAGTATGGAATTGTTTTGTTGAGGTTTGTCAATACACCGGCCATGTTAAGGAAATGTTATTTGCCCCGCACACATTTATCACACCTACCCATAATGCATGATGTACATGTTCAGTTTTGTTGGTGTTAACTGCACTGCTTCACAGTGGTCACCATAGTGTCATATCTGAAGGGTAAGGAATCCAAACACAAAAAACAAACTAGAAACAGAACTGAGACAAATGAACATGCCCTCACTGCACCACTTCTATTAAAACAATCTAAATGGTATCGATATCCACCTTCAATGGATCAAGCAAAACATAAATGTTTTAAAAGGTAAAGCCTTCAGTTTTAATTTCCGCTTTTCGTCCTGCTCCTAGCAGGACTTCTTTAGACAAACAACAAGAATCAACAAATTTCCACTTTTTAAAATAAAATCACATTTCAATTAAAATGCTTAGTTCCCTGTAACGGGATTTTAAAAAGGCCAACCCCCCCCCCCCCCAAGAATAAAAGACACAGCACATTTTATACTTTCAATAGTATTTGACTTTGTAAACAAGTAAAACATGAAAGTAAGAAATGAAAAATAGTAAAAACAAAAATCAAAAGAAATAAATATTCTCTTCTATATTGGCAAGTTACCAGCAGTACCGTTCAAACATACAAAAAGTGCAAAATCAACACACAGTGCCTGACTGTGTGTTTGTTTACCTCCTTTTGTCACTTGTTCCTGACATGTTGACTAAACTTACTTCTTCACCTAAAATGGCTCTTCAGCCATCCTTACTTATAAAGTTACCCTAAGCAACTTCTCCTATTTGTATGAATACTGAGAAACATTGCTCATACAGCTGCCTTATATACCAATACATAAAAGTTCCGTGACTCATGTCTGCATTTGAATCTGTATCTTTATATTTCCAGAACTCACCTTATGTTGCTACATATCAATGTGACCCAGAGTTGTTCAAGGTATTCCACCTCACTCTTGTTGCCACATTAAAGACCCCAGTGTGGTGGAGATGAATCACTAAATGTCCAATAAAACTCCACTGTTACTCCATCCTTTAAACAATTTCCAAAATTGTCTGCTAGTTCATCTTATTCAAGCCTCCATTGCTCTTTGCTTGTGTAGTTACCCTAAAACACCACCTAGTGTTGTTTGTTGGTATATACCTACACAAGCTGCAATGGTTTAACATGTTATATCACACAAATAAACTTTCAAAAGGAAATTTTATGAGAGAAAAGTGTGTGTGTGTGGGGGGGGTGGAAGCCATGCCCGGCCATATGCAAAATGACCTGGTCTATGAGGCCATGCTGCTGTATATATATGAATTAGTGGACATTTTTCCTAAAATAGTAATAAAAAAAAAATATATATAATATTATAAATAAAAAGTAAAGGAGCACAGTGATTTACCTCAGGAGGCTTTTGAGCTTCAGTATACAAGAAATAGAATAAATTTCATTCAAGCCCGGATGACAACAGGCTCTAGTTTGGAGTTGCCATAACTACTCCCTTTTCTCCAACAATAAAGAAGTTGGACCGCCCCTCAAGTCACAAATTTGATTGTCTATGGCTTTAAATTTAAAGGAATGCTGTGGGAAACTTTCCACATGTCTGGCCAATGCGTTTTCCTTTTTTAACATTCTAATGCTGTATAAGTGTTCATAGATTCTCTCCCTCAGTTTCCTGTCCATTTTGCCTATATAAAAGGCAGGACAGGTATTACACTAAGCGAGATAGACCACTCCCTTTGAATTGCAGTCGAACTTCTTGTTGATTTTATAACTGACATCTCTAATTGTAAAATTTTGGCCAGCATCTACCTGTGGACAGTACGAACACATGTTGCATTTCCACATTCCATTTCTACTCGTTGGATTTAAAGGTGTCCAGCTTTTTTGTAGTATACTTTTAAACTGGCACCTCTTCTAAAGGTGACCCTGGGTACATCTCTCCATATAGAGGACAGGCTATAGTCAGATTTTACTAGTTCCCAATTTTTGTAAATAATAGACCTAATTCCATATCCATCCATACTAAAAGTAGTTATGAAATTTGATGAATGGGTATCCCTCTCTACATTAATGCTAGGTTGAACCTCAGTAGAATAACTGTAGAGGCTATCTGCTCCTACTGAGCCTCCCAAAATAGGTTGGTAAACCCCTCTTGTTCTCTTTTCTTTCACTTCACTTATAAGGTCTAATACTAAGGTGGATGGATAACCTCTCTTAACAAATATATCTTCCAACCTACTACACTCCATGTTGAAGTCCACGTCAGTGGTCACCATACGGGCTGCCCTGACCAGTTGACCCTTAACCACTGATCGTTTCTGGAAGAGTGGATGGTTGCTAGTAAAGTGAAGTAAGGCATTGGAGTAGGTCTCTTTTCTATAGATCTTTGCAATATAATGTTTGTTTATGTGGTCTTTACTAAGGTCTACATGTAGGTATGCTATTCTTTCCTTTTCAAACACGTATAAATTTTAAGAAATTAGTAGTGTTATTCAAATAAGTTACTAACTTGGATGCCTCTTGTTCTTCACCGTCCACTAACATAAATATGTCATCCAAGAAGCGTGTGTAAAAGGATATTTTCCCTTGGATGTCAGGTTTCCTTAAAATATACTCCCTCTCCCAATATGCCATCACTAAGTAAGCAACACTGGCTCCACAGGGGGACCCCATCGCCACCCCTGTTTTCTGTATATACAACTTGTTGTTCAGTGTAAGATAGTTGTTAGTTAACACTATGTCCAAAAGTTCACATAGTAAAGTGATTTGGGGGGGGGGTGGGGCCCCCAATTCACCCAACAGTAACCTAATCCATTCTATTCCTTTGTCCTGTGGAATGGAAGTATATAAATCCTTGGCATCGATTGTAAGGAAGTTAAGGTAATTTCTAAAGCCTATTATTTGCATATTTGCTAGAAATGACCAAGAATACTTACATATTTGAGTCTGCTGCTGTACATATTTTTTAAGGTAAAAATCTATGAATTTCGCTAGGGGGTATGTTATACTATTCCTAGCATCTACCAATGGTCTCATGGGGTGGGGGGGTCTTCAATGGATTTATGTATCTTAGGTATCTCAAATAATATTGGGAGCCTAGATGAAAGCATATTAAAAAAATATATATGTATTCAAGTCTATTCTGGCTTCAATAAACAGTTCTTCAAGGTGGGAACGGATTCTACTATATGCTACATTCAATTGATTTCTTGATACTTCCTCATACGTTATGGACGTGACTATTTTTTCCATTCTTTCCATATAGTCATCAACGTCCATGATGACTAATCCACCCCCCTTGTCTGGTTGCATAACTCTAACATGTGCCTACCTGACCTACCCATAATGCATGATGTACATGTTCAGTTTTGTTGGTGTTAACTGCACTGCTTCACAGTGGTCACCATAGTGTCATATCTGAAGGGTATGTAAGATTTCTGCAGTATACCTCACAACCTGTCAGTGCAAAATGTGTGGACAGAGACAAACAAAATGGTGGGACGAATGGGCTACAGTAGGGACATGTATGAAACATTACCCTTATACAGTGGATACAACAGTGTACACACACCTATTAAGATGGCAACCATTCCTGATATATACAATGACATATCGCAATAATACATTCCACACCTTTTACAACCTGTAATGTGATCCTAACATGAACAATTCATGTGTAAAATAGAATTATATGTTAGGGCATCGAATATGGGGTATACAAAACTTACAAAACACTGGATGCATATCTGTGCACACACTCAAAATAACATATTGTGGAGGTAGCTTGTGAGGTACTGACAGCATTCACTTTTCTTGAGTGCACACCTGCCATCAAGTACAGGGCCTCAATGTCACACCAAGTAACGGTATGCTGTCCAAGAAGAATGCTCATGACATTTCCTCAGTTGTCTGCAACAGAAGCAGTCATGACTTGGACACATCTTACAAAGCATCAAAGAGATTCCATATCTGAAATGTAGCAGTCAGGAGCAGGGAAAAATAACATTACCTCATCATTGCATATACCATAGAAAATAGTGCAGACAGTGATCTAGAGGTGTATTAAATATGGGACAACAGTGATATTGAAAAGAACCATATGACTATCTAAAACAGATGACAAAACATATAGAAACTGGTTGGTGAGCCTGCCAGGTGACATACAGCAACACTGAGGGAGTTGCAGGAATGTCTATCAAGTACTGCCTGTGTAGTGCCTGTGGCAACAATTGCCTGGATTCTGAATAAGTGTGGCCTATGGGGGTAGGGTAAGTAGACAGAAGATTTTCCCCACAAGAAACACCATTCAGGGCTGTGTACAAGTAGCGCAAGCATAAGATCAAGTCTCCCAAAGTCATGTGTTGCAATGTGTAATGGTGTCGTGAGACCAAGATTAAAACCTTCAGACAGTATTCATAAAGATATGTCTGGTGAACAAGCAACACCTCACTTCACCTCATGGCTCCATCCCCAACTTGTAGCTTGCTGGTGCCAGTGTACACCTTTAGGGTTGCTGTTCATTAGTTGGAACTCGGCCTGTAGACATGGTGGAGGGGGATTTGGAACACTGCAAAATAACACTCACGTGTGGCCCACAGTCATCAAGCATCTTCAGTGAGGCTGAGAATGGGGAGGGGTTTCAGCTTCAGACACAACAGCGAACTGAAGCATACATCCAAAGCTAGCTAAGAATGGCTGTAACTGAACACAAGCAAGGTTATGAATTGGGCCAGACATAACCCAGACTCAACAGCAATAGTAAAGCCCCTGTGTGACCACCAAGGGCTGTGCACATGTGTGGCCTTGCAATCTGGCAGAGTTGGGGGACCTTTGCAGGGAAGACAGACCAAATAATGCCAAGTCAAGATGTGCCATGCTAGTATACCCCTTCCCAGGAATATTGACTGCTGTAGCTCACTTAACAGGTGCTTCAACAAACCATTGGTTTAAGGGTGTTTACACTTATGCAACCCCCATATTGTATGCATCTCATTCAGTATCTTCACGACTCACACATTTGTTTGATTCTTGATTGGATTGCACAGGTCATATGTCACATATCTCCCATATATCCTTCCTCCATATGGCTATGTCTTTTTCCAGACAGTATATATCTTTAATAAATCTGCTCTCTCTTTCTATTATTGTTTCTCTTTTCCTTGGTTTTACGCTTTCTCTTCTTGGTTTTAAAATATTAAATAATGTTTAATATGTTGTTCATTACCTTGTCTAGGAAGTTAAAGTCCTTGTCTAGGAAGTTAAAGTCCTATTTTTTTTAACAATGTTCATTGTCTACGTCCTACCAGATTTTAATCTGTTATTTGTGCTTATGTTGTATCTCTTTTGTCTATATGTGGAGCTTTTCTCCCCGGGCCTCTGCTGAAAATGGAAATATATCCAGTTAGACTAGCCCGGTTAACAAATGTAAAACAAAATAAATAAATATCAGGTATGTGTAATGTTTTCAAATGCAATAGAGTGGCCCAGTTTCATATTGTAGAAGAGGCTGGCATGTCAACAGGGGTGTGTGCTCTTCTCATATCCACATTAAGTTTTGAAGGTCATTAGTGTAACTGGATTTTATTGCACATACATGCACTGCTGATGATGAAATCTGCAAATCAAATGTCAGTCATTACTTAGTGACATCGGTCCTCATATCATCCCAGGTATGTGTCAGACAAACACATAGGGGTTGTGAGGAACAGAGCAAACATAAGTGCCAGACATCTACACATTCAGCAATGATTTGCACAGTTGCGAGGTATGGTGTACAGTAGATGCCAGTGTGCTATACAGGTGCACTGCAATAATGTGTACATGGGTGCGGTGTGTTCCAGGGGAAGGGAAATCACCTACTAACATGGCTCATGCATCCCAGAGATGTATATTGTTAGTAACAAGGATTAAGAATGGCTGCAATGCTTGATGTTGAGTGCAATGTGTCATGCATGTCAAGGTAATGTGAGGTCTGTGTAATATCTTTGTGCCACCTCACCTGTAAGTGTGTGTGTGTGTGTGTGTGTGTGTGTGTGTGTGTGTGTGTGTGTGTGTGTGTGTGTGTGTGTGTGTGTAAGTAAACCTTGTCATCCCCTCACAGGTGGCGATGTTGGTCGGGGTCCCTCTTGCAGGACAACTGATGTCAGTGTCTCTGCAGACTCTGACAATGATGATAGGCATAGTGAGGCTCATGCAGAGTTGTCAGGGGCTGAATCTGTGCCACTGGTTAGCATCCCACTTGTTTCCACCCCATCCCCACACACGCAGTCACAATGGCCACACATACCTCATCACCAGTGGCCATAGATGAGGGACAGTTGGTGGGTGGTGGCATGGTGCAGGAAAGTGTGGGGACTATGGCAAGTGTGTCTGTAGACACCAGCCATAGCCAGATAAAAGGTGAGATCCCACACAGGCAGATGGACAGAAGTTCTCGTAGGAGGACTGCTGCCCATCATGCCCCTGCCAAAAGTGCCACAGCAGATGTTACCAGATGCATGTT
Source organism: Protopterus annectens (assembly GCF_019279795.1). Lineage (NCBI taxonomy): Eukaryota > Metazoa > Chordata > Ceratodontiformes > Protopteridae > Protopterus > Protopterus annectens. Next base: position 1,544,888,826 of record NC_056732.1, read on the forward strand.
TTGGACCATCACGGAGGCACAGACACATATTGAATGTTACACCAGAGATGGTCTTAGGCTCCAGAGGGCCACACTTCCTGCTGTACATGACAACATCCGTGATCTTGCAGATGCCCACCGTTATTATGTGGCAGTCATAGATGGACAGTTGGGTGAGATGGTGGCAATCCTCGACCGAGGGATGCCTGTACTAGAGCATGTGGTGGAAGTAGGGCATCAGCCACATGGATGTAAGGACAGCACCACAAACAGCTGAATGACCATGTGGCTGTGCAACATCTCACTCCTGTTCCCATAGTGGCAGTACCAGCAGCTCCACTGCAGAGGGGTGCTGTCTACACCGTGGCGCAGCAGGCCACTGGCACATGGTCCTGGATGGTATGGATCCAGCAGACAATTATCATCATCAGGGGAGAGTACCATATCTTGGCTTCTGTCTGGTGGTGGCCGTGCAACCCCTAGCAGGCCCAGTTCCCATGTCCATAGCTGGACACAGTGAACTGTACACCATGCCATGTATGGTCCACAACTGTGTGCATTCATACACACCCACACACACACACAAACACACACACACACACACACACACACACACACACACACACACACACACACACACACGCAAACACACACATAACCATCACAGCTAGGGCACCTCCATACTTACACACACCGCCTCTGAATGGCCCATTTAATAAACAACCCCCTAACCCACACACATTATGTCAACCACATGGCTCAGCTTAGGGCTCTGGCAAACCCACACCACACCCTGTGCATATGATGATACCTGTGCCACATCCCTGTCATCCATACCATCAATGCAGGGACATGCTAATATGGTTCTGATGCACAGGGTGACTGTACAACAGATTAGCAATGTAATTATGTTTAAAGTGTTGTCAGCTGGCATGTTTAATGCTTACACATGAGGGTGTGTAGCTGTCCAGCCATTATGCATTATTGCTGTTATTAACAATGACCGAATGTGGTCTCCATAATGTATTCTGTTTGTGTTCTAGATGTTTGTGTGTCAGGAGGATGTTGGCCTGCTGTTCTTTCCTACAAGGGGTGTGGCTGTGTGGTAACACATTGACTGTGTCATATCCAGGGTACAGCTGGACACAAGTAACAGGTCTGTATAACAGTTATTGCATGTGCCATATGGCTGATAGGTCTAAGGGGTGTATACAGGTAAGTGCATGGTGGCTGATGTAGGCAGACTCTTGCAGAGTGGACAATGGTAAGTATACTGGATGGCACACATCAAATGTTTGTGAATAACACACGCACAGAGGTGTTTGTGTTGATGCAATACACAGAGAGTACTGATCACAAGGATGTACTTCACTTTGCAGAGAACTCATTTTTACAAAAGTAATTTCATGAAGACTTTATTGCCAAAACCTCTAATCACTAAATAATCAGCCCATCAAATTTCATTTAACTGAAAATAGTAGTTGCAGGGTATATGTCCTTTTCCCCACTGTAGTGCAATCCTGGAGTTGGTATAAATAGTAGTAGTGGTGTGGGGGGCACAGCTCCCCACATTGGAGGGTGTAGAGTGGTGTGACCCACAGCTAGTTAGATTAACAACTACTTACCCTCTTAACATAAACTCAACAGTATAACAGCACACTGTGCGTGGAGATATGCACAACACTACACCCAATATGGGGATCTGTGCCCCCAACGACCACCCCAAACTATATATACTAACTCCAGTATCGCTGTACAGCTGTACAGTAAGGAAAAGGGCATTTACACTGCCATTATTATTTTTGGTTAAATGAATTTCCACAAGATGATTCATTTGCAATTTTAGCTTTTTCCAGTTTGGTCTTGGTCAAATGAACTCCTGGGAAATGGTATTTCTGCAAACTGAAGTTGATCCCTTCACAAACACATACACACACACACACGCACACACACACACACACACACACACACACACACACACACACACACACACACACACACACACTCACTTGCCAACACTGAGATTATAACCCATACCTATGTAGTTATTGGCACTAATGTGTTCTGCCTTAACTGCACACACCACATAGCTTGTAAAGTGAGGTGTGTTCCGAGGTTCCTGTAAAGTGAACAACATCACCAGGCCTTGTACAGCATGGCAAAGGGGGATGTACTGGGTGTGAATGGACACAACATACTATAACATACTGACATATACACATTGCCAAACACATACAATCATAGACACATTTGACACACCTGGGTTTAGCAACCTTGACTATCTTGTCAGTCAGGGCATACTGTTAGATAGCTGGTGCACACAGCACAGGCATTATTGGGCTGAAGATTGTTGTCAGATAATTGTAAGGTTGATGGAGATAGCATACCACATACAGTGGACCTTGGGACATTTAGTGGGAGTACCACTGTCTAAAATGTGAGGAACACCCTCCAAGTGGACATAGTACTCAGACACAGGATACTGTACTGAAGCACAAATGTTCACAGATTTGGGCTTTCTCAGATTAGAACCTCTGGCTATGTAGTTGTTGCTACTACAGTGACATGCATTTACTGCACACAACACAGACTGTAAGGTGATGACTGTTCCATGGCTCCTGTAATGAGGGCAACACCACCAACCCTTGTACAGTATGACAATGTGCAGTGTCTGTGGAGACTAAGCCCTCAAAATGCTGTCTCATACAAATATGCTCACTTTCAGAGACAGACTCACACACACATACAAGCACATCCTCAAATTTCTCAGGGCTCAGGGTGGAACCCCTACCTATGTAGTCATTGTTAGTATTGTGTAATGCAGTTACCACATGCTCCATGGAGCCTATAGGGTGAAGAGTGTCACAAGGTACCCTTATAGTGAAGAACATCACCAGCAGTGCCTAGTATTGCAATTGGGAGGTGGAGTGGGTGGAAAGGCCACAAAGTAATGTTACCTACAGGTTTACATGCTCAGAAACAGTTGTATACACAGTAATGCATTCACACACACACACACACACACACACACACACACACACACACACACACACACACACACACACACACACACACACACACACACACACACACACACACACACACACACACACACACACACACATACACACACATGTATTTGCCAGTGCGGAGTGTCATGGGTCCATTTGTTCATATGTGTGTACCACACTAATGGCCATGGAGTCATTACAAGCCTAGCCAATGGGAGTACCCTGGCATCATGCCACCTGACATTTGTCAGCAGTGCATCTATCAAATACTGCTACATGAGTGATCCCCAGTGTGACAGTTATATTCACCATCCACTCGAGTTTCTCTTGAAGAGGGCCTGTGAAGTTCTTTGACATGTATGCAACATATATCACATAGAGTGGCCAGTATCTGGGTTATGGACCTGTCCCCAAGCATGTTCTGTTGAATGTGGTAATGCGGTTGAGGTATCCATGGCATGTGATGCATACAGATTGGGGTTTCCTAGCTGTGGCATCTGTAACACAGCTGGGAAGACATGGCATTGTCAGTCAAGCAGGAATCGCCTGTAAGTAGCCAAGATATGACTGGGAACACTTGGGGGTTTTGGCCTCTTTCCATATCAGACAGTTGTTTCATGACTTGGGTCCTACATGTGAGGTACACTTGCAGCCTACCCATTTGTTAAAGGTGTCTAGTGAGTTACATAGCAACTGGGCCATTGTACCTGCTGACTTGCCTACTGAGTGAGGAGTAGAGGGAGACATTGACCTCTTCATTCCCGCATGATGCACCCTTAGTTATGCAATGTGCCACATAGAAGGACTTTCTGTCTACAGTGGCAATGTGGTGGTCAGAAGAGAGGTTGCTGTCAAGCTTTGTTTACAGACCTCCTATAAGGACACCTGTGCCCATTGGACTACCACCAATGTGGTCATTGGTGGACAACACATTGATTCAACATGGGGTTGTGACATTTCTTGCATTGAGACAAAGGCCAGTGTTCTGACAGCAGTTGGAGGTGTCAGATGTCATTACCCTGCTATTTTATCTGACTGGAATGCGATCAATGGTTACCAGGTCTGAGCTATGCTTAGCAGGTTTCAGCATTGCTTAAATGTAAATGCTAAGCAGGTTTGTGCACTGGTAAGCAAAACCTACATGGTGTAAGTGCCTATTCATTTAACCGTATGTTAGCACCAGTTACCATCAGGCAAACCCATGCAAACATGCATAAATCTGCTCAAAACTGCCTTAATCCCTCTGTATCCAACAGTCATTGTTCTGTCTAGCAACAAAATAAACAGCCCTTGCAGGCCTTGAACCCAGGACCCTGCAAACCATAGTCGCAGCAAATTAACAGTAAGCCATCTGAGATGTATGGCTTTACAATGTTTTCTCAAACATACCATACTTTACAGCCAGTTTACAATAGGGAAGAGACACTGTGCAGTTAGGAAGGAATGGTATCTACAAATATATATATATATATATATATATATATATATATATATATATATATATATGTGTGTGTGTGCGTGTGTATACAAATATTTGCCAAAGACAACATCTGTCTGGGGTACAGACCAAACATAATAAACATAATAGCCTAACCTCTGGCAATTATGTGGATAGACCTACAATTGAGAGCTATGCAGAGACAGAACTTTGTCAGACTGAAACCCACACAGAAGTAGCATGTTCAGACAAACCCTGTAGAACTAGCAGTATTCAAAACATATAACAGCAATACTCATATTCTTCCCCTAAGTCTTGAACCATCTCCAGCATTTATTGGCTTGTCTCCACAAGTCTTGTTTTGAGAGGTATTAGCTCACAAACTTCCAGGATGTTTTCCACACAGGTAAGGGAAACAGCCAACGCCCACATGGGGTACTCAATTATAAGAGTGTGTTGCCATGGCATTGGCTATTGAAAGAACTACACAGCTGCTCTGCATGCAATTAGCAATGGGGAACACCAATTTGTGCTCAGGCCATCACATGGTCATGAGCATTACCGACAAAATACAAGCTGCTGCCGATGCAACACAGATGTACACCCTACATGTGTGTGGAGATGGAGAGTGAGAAACTGAGGAAAAGACAACAAATAACAGCATATAACCTACTATAGTTTGAAAAATACAAAAACAGGTATGTTGAACAAGTAAAGCATCTCATGGATTGCAGTAGAGGGTATGTAAGAATGTGAAAGAGGAGAGTTATCATACATGTCTCAACAAATCTTGCTATAGTAATATATTGTTGATTGGAAACTATGGCCATAGCATCTGGGTCTGTCTGCAGTGACATGGATCATTGGTAAGGCCCCAGGAAAGGATGGTTCACATATATCTACTACTGGAGTGTGTTGAACAATACTGACTTTGACAATGCTAGGCCAGCTACTGGGATGTTGTACATATCCATATCTTACTTGTGTTTACAACTACTATATACTTGTTTGTCTCAGATATGTGATACACCTATACATGGTATTTGCATAGTAAAGTAATGCTGCAGATGTGTGTTGAACTGCATGTTATATACTGAGCTCATAACATTTAACTGTCCAGTGTTATGCACACTGACAATATGTGTGCCTTATATTTGTAGTCATTAACCCATAGAGTTATGTTATGTCTGTCAAATAGTTGGCAGATCTGTGAAGACTGACATTACAACATCCACCTTTATTGTCCTCTGGCTTTTCCCATTTGGGATTGCCACAGTGGATCATCTGTTGCTAGTTCTGCCTATCCTCTGAATCTTGCTGTCTCACACCAGTCACCTGCATGTTCTCTCTCACCACATCCATACACCTTATCTAAGACTGTCCACTCGTCCTCTTATCTGGCAGCTACATCCTTAACCATCCTTTCCCCAATATACTCAGCAGCCCTCCTCAGCACATGTCCAAACTGATGTAATCCTTCCTCTCCAACTTAGTGTCATATATGTCCAACATGGCCTGTCCCTCTCATATACACATTGCTAAACCTATGCACCCATGTGACACCCAGTATAAATCGTAACATCTGTACCTCTTCCATGTGCACCTCTGTCTCCTGTGTTTTTTCTCTCTGTCACTGTCTCCAATCCATATAACATAGGTGGCCTCAGTACCCTCTTGTAGACCTTACATATCGCATTTAGTGTTACTCACTGTCACGACTCAATCCTGACACTCTTCTCCAACCTCTCCATCCTGCCTGTATTCTCTTCTTCACCTGTCCATCACAGTTGTCATTACTATAAAATGTTGATCCCAATCATTTAAGCACTTCCACCTTTGCCAATTCTGCCCCATGCATCCTCCACATGCCGCTATCCTTCCTCTCATTCACACACAGATATTCAGTCGTAGTCCAGCTGACCTTCATTACTTCCCTTTCTACAGCATATTTCCACCTCTTTATGGTCTCCTAAAATGGTTCCCTACTCTCAATACAGATCAAACTCAATGTTATCCCTCCGTAGTTAACACAGCACTGCACATCAACATTATACTTAAAACCATACACAAGCACTTTCTCTCCACTCCTCATGCAACCTAACACCACCCAAGATATCAGTAAATAGTGTGGCTAAACACACCACTGCCATTTCCCCTAAACATCTCCATGCTTCCACAGGTATGTAATGTGGGCCAACAACCTTGCCAGTATTCATCCCTTTCATAGCTATCCTTACATCTTCCTTGTTAAGCTGTTTCACTTCCTGATTTTATAATACCCACATCACCCCATATACTTTGATTTATTCTCTGCAGTCATCAGCCTCTCAAAGTACTCTGTCCATGTGGTCAACACACCCTCCTCACTTGTGAGTACAATTACCTCATTATCCTTTATCACCCTTATCTGATGCACATCTTACCTAGCTCAGTACATCTGTCTAGCCAATCCATACAACTCCTGTAATCTCTCCTTAGTGTCCACACTGCCATACAACTCTTCATATGCCTCATTCTTAGCCTTTGTCACATCTGTCTTTGCCATGCACCTCATCCCCTCACACTCCTGTCTACTTTCCTCATCTCCCTGACAGTCTCACTCCTTCCTCCCCATCCCCTTTCTCGGTATACCATCTTGTACTTTCTCAGTCCATCACCAGGTCTCCTTGTACTAATAATTCCTCCATCCACATGTCACAACAAGCACCTTTCTAGCCATCTCTCTTAGTAGCTTTGCTGTACTTAACCAGATATGTGGTAATTTGACAGTGCCACCCAGTGTCGGTCTTAAACCATCCTTGAACTACACCTCACGATCACCCTTTTCAAATTCACACCCTGTGATCCTTGCTGCTGAACTCACACACACCCTCTTCTTGATCACCAACATCATCCTGGAGACCAGCATTCTATACTGCCTAAATACACTTTCCCCTGCACCACTTTACAGTTTCCAATCTCCTTAAAACTGGCCCTCTTACACTGGATATATTTCACCTGTGTGCATCTTACTACAGTCTTGTGACTCACCCTATGCTTATCCCTCATGTTATAGTACATATTCACCACAGTCATGTCCATCTGTTTTGAAAAATCCAGTACCATCTCACCATCTGCATTCCTTTTAACACCATGCATGTCCATTACTTCCACAGACCCTCTGTTCCCTTCACCAACATGCCCATTGACATCTGTTGCAATGACATCTCTGTCACCCTTGGGTACAGTCATCACCAAATCATACAAATGACTTCACATTTCTCTTAGTCATCCATCACACAACCAAATTGTGTAGCATATGAGCCCCCAGCAACTTTGGGGCACACACCCCAATACAACACCAGGGTATAGAGACCAACATGCTGGAGGTGGGTGGCACCTACACAATGGACAGGGAGTGTGCAGGTAAGGGCCCAGTGGGGATTAGTACATTAATGTATCAGACATACTTGTATATGCATTGTATCTGCATCCATGTGTCAAGTCTGATAGCAGTTGTGGATGGGGTTTTCTAATGTACAGAGATGCACATCTATGGTGAGGACAGAGAATTGTGCATTATTTGGGTTTGTGCTGTAAATGTGTAGACATGCTCATGTAAGTCTGCTGACAATACCTCCCTCTCACAACTACCTAGAACCCTCTGGTCTGCATATGGGAAAGCAGACTGGAGCTGGTGAGTATAACATTGTTCTGCTGTGGCCTAGCAATACCACAGGCATGTTAAGGGCATGCAATTTATCATGCACACAACTATCAGTAATAGCTATATTGCTTTATGTGCATGTTCAGTTTTGGTGGAGTTACCTGGATTGCATCACAGTGGTCATTGTGAGTGGAAAATATTTTTTGTCACCATGGTAGTGTAGCTGGTGTACAATGGAAGTGTAAGTACATATAACATGTGAAATCACCCATGTATACACATGTGTCCCATACAGTATTGTTACACCCCTTGATACTGTATTGACAGCACATAGAGACATTTTATGTACAGGAAATGATATACACTTATAAAAGGAAGTCATTAGTTTGATATTTTCTAAAAATGAAAAGTGAGCAATGGTTAGCAATGCTCACCTATTGTTAGTTGGTGTATTTCTTGCTTAAATGTAGATGCTAAGTGTGTTTGCACATTGGTAAGTGTCGCTAAGAGAACTGTGCACAGTTTAAGCACCTTTTCATTTAACCATGTATTAGCTCCACTTAGCATCACACAAACCTGCGCAAACCAGCTGAAAGCTGATTTAAATTGCCTTAATCACTCTGTCTACTTCTGCCCAGCAACAAAATAAACAGCCTTTGACCCATAACCCTGTACACCTTTGTTATTGCACTTAACCCCTAAGCATTCTGAGCTGCAAGATTTTAGGATGATTTTTCTAACATATCATGTAGCACAGTCAGTTAACCATAGGGAATGAACACTGGAATCACTAAAGATTCATATGATATATATATATATATATATATATATATATATATATATATATATATATATATATATATATATATAAATATATATATATACACACACACACACACACACACACACACACACACACACACACATATATATATGTATATATATATATATATATATATATATATATACACACACACACACACACACACACACACACACACACACACACACACACACACACACAAATATATGTATATATTTAAATATATACATATTGAACAGCTATATCCTCCATGAGAGTCACACAATAGTTTCATAGGTTCATAGGTTGGTACTGAGCTATCTGCCCGAAGGCATATTTTAGACCAGCCATATTGTGCAGTATTCACCGCCCTTTTAGTAGTTCCCTAGACCCTTGTACTAGCAGCTAGTACCCTTGGCCCCTAAATATCCTGTGTCAAGTCACAGTGTACATGGAATTCTGGAGTGGTATGGGACATTCATCTGCTGCCACCACCCATACACTCTCCATATAATAAGTACACGCTATGCAGCTACAAAATCATGATAGGCCGTACACAATGGCCAAGCATACACCAATCGCTTAGCAAAAGAATTGAAATGACCGAAGAGAGCATACAGAAAATTAACCAGCCAGTAAGCCACACAAAGTATTGCACTCTGATGTCTTGGACAAAGCCTTCAAGTAGTACAGTACTACAAAACATATTTACCTTGAATAGAAGAATCAATTAATACTTAATTACATGTTCATGAAGGGATTCACATCTAGATCAAGGGAGGTCATCGTCCCCCTGTACTCATCACTCATTAGACCTATGATTGAGTACAATGCCCCATTCGGAATGTATCTGACCCGACACCTGCAGCAGCTGGAAAGGCCCCAAAAGTTCCTCACCAAGAGGATAAAGGGTCTCAAAAATATGTCTTATGCTGCCCGACTGAAAGAACTCCAGCTCTATTCAGTCTCATACCGCTTGCTCAGAGGTGACCTGTGCCTGACATATAAGGCCATGTCAAACCCAGATTTGATGAATATGCTTCATCTCAAAAAATCTAGATCCCTCAGAACCACAAGGGCGGGAGACTTAAACCTGGACACGGTTATTAATAGGATGTGCTGGAGGGACAGATTCATCACCCAGAGACTCCCTATGCTGTGGAACAAAATCCCGGTACATGTGAGGCAGAGCACCTCGCTGGCCTTTTTCAAGAGGAATCTTGACCAATGGATGGGAGATCGCAGATATACCCCAGGGATTACTTCAGTGTCACTGCTTGACAGAGGCACAACAAAACAATAGGCATAGTTTTATTCAAACTAAAGGGGTGGTGAAAGCCACATATCTATGGGCTAGGCTTATAAATGCCCTTGGGCAGATAGCCTAGTATGAACCTATGAACCTATATTTAATTCCGCAGCCTCCAATTACACTCCTCATTTAACCCCCTAGAGGAAGACGTATCATATGTTAAAAGTAAATTGAACCTTTACATAACATTGGTGCATTTCTAACTGTTCTATCGAACTGACACACAGACTGTTTATAAAACAATACCCTGTAACCCACTACTGTCCCTGTGGTGACATATATCAAAATATACAGCTATTGACCTTTTCTCTTTCTTATTAGTAACATCTCTCACATGTTCTAATGGTGTAATTTTAAAACATTTAATGATCCTCCCCACATAGAAATGTGTTACAATGGTATCTAAGAGCATTCTCTGCACACTAACCTCTTGACTGTAAAGGGTTATACATGCTGTTCAGCCTTTGCCCTCATATTTATGGCCCCTACCCCACAACATGTATGGGATTTCACAATATCACTGGGATGATAGCAGGAATGACAGCACTAAATAATGATAGACCATACCTATCAACTTCTTACTGCATGACATATGGACAAAGCCTGGCATATAAGTGGAGGACAGAGGCCTAAACACAGGGCCATATTTGAAATATTGCTCTTATGCACTGAGAAAGCTCCTGGTGTTACAGGATTGGTTGCAACATATCCTTTCTGAGGGATATGAAGTCAAAAACACAAACTGATGTTGCCATTTATTAATAGCAATCACCAGAGTATGCCACTGATTTGCCAAGGACACCTGTCTGGAGAACAACACTAAACATAACAGGCAAACCTCTGGCCATTATGTGGATAGCCCTACAGTTGAGAGCTATGCGGATGCATAACTTTGTCAGACTGAAAACAATGCAGAACTAGCATGTACACACAAACCCTGTAAAACTAGCAGTATTCAAAGCATGTAACAGCAATACTCACATTCTGACCTTAAGTCTGGAAGCTTATAAAAGCATTTAGTTGTCCTGTGTCCACAAGTCTTGTTGTAAGAGGTATTCCCACCTGCTGTCTGTAACACTGCTGCCCACACACCTCAAGGATGTCTTCCTTACAGGCAAGGTAAAGGGACAATGCCCACATGAAGTAGTCAATTATAGGAGTGTGTTGCCATGACATTGGTTATTGGAAGAACTACACAGCTGTTCTGCATGCAATTAACAAGTGGGAAACATCAATTGGTGCATAGGTCATCACCTGGTCATGAGCATCACCTACAAAATCCATGCTGACACCTATTCAAACCAGCTCTATCCCTGTATTGCACAGCGAAAGAGAGAGAGAGAGAGAGAGAGAGAGAGAGAGAGAGAGAGAAGAATAAAAACAAGCACCGGAAAACAGAATAGTGAAAGAAAAAAGTATGTGAAACATGTAGGCTTGTAATTGAATGTAGTACTTGGTTTGTAATAATGGGAAATCTGATTTTGAAACAATATATGTCCCAACAAGACTTGCTGTACTAATGCCATGTTGAAAAGCTGCTATGGCCATAGCATCTGGCCTTCTCTGCAGTGAGAGAGATCACAGCCATACCTCTCAACTGTACAAATCTTCACAGAATGTCTAGATTTTCACATCATAGTTTTTTGTCTGTTCCTCCTGAAATCTGTAATTTTCTGGCAAATAGCTGAGGACTGAAGTCATTAAGTAATGACAAACACTTCAGTTTCCGACTCCACATCCTTAAGAATATTCACGGTAATGCAAAATGTATTATTCTACAAACATCCTAAGTTTGTAACAGGAATATTTAAAATCTATCCCTATTTATCCCCCCATCATTTTAGGCTTTGTCCAGATGTGATGGTCTAAGAGGTTGGTAGGTAGGATCCCAGCTCAGGAGCTTGACTCACCCTGGGTAAGGACAGCACACATATGACAACCGCTGGGGTATCTGTCAAACAGTTGTGACTGTGCACTGCTAGGCCAGTTAATGGGATGTTATCCATATCCATATATTACCTGTGAATATGAATATGATACATGTTTGTCTTGTAAATCTAAGAGACCTATATAGGGCATGTGCATAGTAAAGTACTGTTGCAGACATGTGTGTTGAACTACATGTGATATATTGAATTAATAACATTCAACTGTACAGTGTTCTGCTGGACAATAAGCACATTTTGACTGATATCTGTAGTCACATACACATATACTTGTGTTATGTCAGCCAAACCATTGGCAAGTCTGTGATCAATGACAATGTAACATAATAGCCTACTCATGACTGTTGGACATCTTCCAGATTATCACAGGGTTGTCAAAACCTACTGTGCAATTAACTTACTAATGTATGGTGCAGCTATGTTAATACGGTATCAATATTGATGTCCCTTTTGTCACCCATTTATGTGTGCTATTGTCCAGAAGTCCTACTATAAAAGGTTGAGAAATATGATTGAGCAGCAAGACTGTAAATACAGTGTGCCATACTAACATAGAACAGTAATGTGTACCAGGTATCCCCTGAGCACATGTATTTATGTGGGTCTATTTCATTTGATCAAAAGACCATTTGAACTAATCCCATTTGATTGAAATTTCATTTGATCGAAAAAACAATATTCAAGGCATAAAACTGGGATTTGCCCCCATCCCCAATGTCATGCGACCTTGGAGTTGGTATATATAGTTACGGGGTGAGGGGGTGTGGGGGGCAAAGCCCCCCACCTAGTTTCCTTTAAAAGAAGAAAATAAAACATAAAGTACAAATTTTAAATGAAAATAAGTGGGGGGCTTTGCCCCTCCACACCCCTCAATGTAGGGGGATGCACCCCCCCCCAACTATATATACCAACTCCAGGGTCGCACAACACTGGGGAGGAGGACAAATCCCTGTTATTTGCCTTGAATACTGGTTTTCAATCAAATGAAATTTCGATCAAATCGCTTTAGGTCAAATGGTCTTTCGATCAAATGAAGTAGACCCATGTATACGTGTGATCAGCTGGAAGACACAAAACTAATAACAAGGCTTTCAAGCAATCAGGTAAATAGGTTGTGCTTGCTGCACATGCGTAATATCAGTGTCAGTGAATACAACAGACATAAATGTGTACAGCTACTGGTTGTTGCATTGCCCTGACACAGATATGGGTACTAGAGTAGACGTGATTATCAGGTAGTAATCGGCAAAGTGTCCAACAGTGTTATGACCCTCTGTCCATGCCTACCACTAACAACTATATCAACACCTATATACAGTGGATATCAAAAGTGTACACAGCCCTGTTGGAATGCCAGGTTTGTGTGCTGTATGACAATGAGACCACAGAAAAATAATTTCCAAATTTTTCTCATCTTGAATGTGACCCATAACATGTACAATTCTATTGAAAAACAAGCAAAGCTGTTCTAAGGAAGGTGAGCAACTATTGTCAAGTGAAGATGTGCCATGATGTTACAGTCCAAACCAAGATGAATGAATGCTGTAGCCAACTCAACAGGTGCTTACAGAACATATCAGTTTAAGGGTGTGCACACTCAGTCATATGGCTTATTGTACTGATTATTGTTTCCAAATGTTTTCACAGACCAGATTTTTATGTTTTCAATTGAATGGTACAGGCTATAGGTCACATTAAAAGTGGGAGTTGTTTTGAAATGAGTTATTGTGGTATCATCTTTCAATTGCACAAATACCAGGCATTGTAATAGGGGTGTATACACTTTATATCCACTGTACCTATATGGACAGAGCAGTACCTGATCTATAAAAACAGCCTCCGCCAAGGTAGAATAATCCCCTTTGGTGGACAGCAGAAATACACAAACCACATTATAGGTTGCTATACTGGCTGTACAGGGACACATAGGTGCAGACAACAACTTGGAAGCAAGTCTACCTCTATTTGAGCAAGCATGTAAGTTCACAAGTGACTTACTGTAAGGCTGACTATGACTACAAATCAGACATATCCACACCACAAAGGACAATTGCAACAGTGTCTCCACATATTGTCAGTCTCAGAGGCAACAACACAATTCACCATGTATTGGGGGTAAAGAACACTTCATACACATATGCCATGGATATAGGCAACCTGCATCAGAGAGAGGTTAGGTGGGAACATTGCTACCCTGTCCATCCTATTTGTATAGGGGGATATGCACATCAACTAAACACCTCCCCTCACCAGTGGTGAGCATGTACATATTGCCTACTGATGGTAACAACAAGTCTCCATGAGGCATAATAGCATCACTGTCTGCTTCCTACATACACTCAGGCATGTGCTCACAGCTCCATCACACATTACAGTCAAACATATAATTGCCACCATCCACACACCAGCCACATGGAAGATGGTCACTGTCATCCCTCTACACAGAAATGAATGGGGAATAGAGGATTATGCAATTAAGTGTCCAACATTGTCAGGAATAAGATCGATCAGGGCCAGGAATGTAATGCAAGCTGCTATAGTCACGATATATTAGAAGGTTATGGTGTATTTTGGATTATTTGCAAGTAATATCCACTGTTGATGTGCAAGTGACTTACTGTAAGGCTTAAAAGTTTAAAAATGTATTAAATATCTCTTCTCAACCTGCCATCCCTTTAAATGATGATAAAGTGGAGATCCTTACTTCTAAACTTCAACTAAACAATAAAAAATCATTGTATATTATCTGTATCTACCTTCCTCCTGATAATAATTTCACTAAAATTGAAACTATCCTAAGTTGTATATCTTCTTCTTACCCACAAGAAACTATCATTCTAGGTGACTTCAATTGTGATTGGTCTTCTCGAATAACCCTCATCCCATATTAATCTTCATGGCTTTACTCAGACAATTAATAATCCCACAAGAATCAATAAACCCAATAACAAAGAAAGTATTTTAGACTGGATCCTAGTTAACAAACTACAACAAACTTACAAAGTAGGAACTTTGCCTGATGACTTAAGTGATCATTACTTAACTTACATCATGAGACAAAAATGACACTAATTATACTCCTACCTACAGAGTCTCACGGCAACAAATACTTTAACCCATTATTATTCCAAAATGAACTAAAAGCTTGTAACTGGAATCCTCTAAAACCCTAACTCTTGAAGATGCTACTAATTACTTTAACAACAAATTCTAGCTATCCTTGACCAACATGCTCCAATACGATCCATCAGAGTTAAATGAAACCTGCCCCTGGCTATCCAAAGAGACAAGACAAAAATACTCCTTAGAAATAAATCTTGGGCTAAATGGAGAACTACTAAAACTATTTCTGACCATCAAACCTTTAGACAATTAAGAAATAGCACTAAAAAGCTGTATTTTGGACAAAAAATTATTACTGTAAACTACAACAAACTCACCAAAATAACTCCAAGAGGTTCTGGTCAACCGTAAATTCTCTCCTACACCCAGGCCGCTCTAGTACACCCTTACCATCAGGGGCTGAAATGTATACCTCAGACCAAACTGCCAATGCCTTTAACACCTTTTCACAGATACCATTAAGTCATTAGCAAACAAACTTTCTATAGACAAATCACACCCCCACCAGTCCACCTGGAACTCTCCCCATATTTCAAATAAAACCTGTCTCTACTTCTTACATCCTGAAACTCATCCAAAAACTCAAACCCTGTACCCCATCAGCAGATCAGTTACCATCTGAATACCTTCAAAAAGCAGCTGAAGCAATAGCTTATCCTATATCCCTCCTTATTAATAGAACCATAACAGAAGGAACCATCCCTGCTATCTGGAAAGTCTCACATAATCCCTTTACATAAGGAGGTAGCTCAAAAGAGTATTCTAACTACAGACCTATAGCTCTCCTATCTCCCTTGCAAAATAATGGAGAAATGTATTCATCATCAGCTAATGCACCATTTAACTCAATACAATTTACTAGCTAAATGCCAGCATGGCTTTAGGCCATATCATAGTACTACCAGCTCTCTTATCATTTAGTGTATCAATAAAACCAATAATAGTATCCTAACATCTGCTCTCTTCTTAGACCTGTCAAAAGCCTTTGACATGGTAAACCACCATCTGCTCCTAAAAACCCTTGAATCTCTCTCACTTGATACCAATGCGGTTCAATGGTTTACCTCCTACCTTAGTTACAGGCAACAGGCTGTTCTCTGGGATAACACACTCTCATCTCTTCTGCCAGTCACTCTTGGAGTACCACAAGGTTCCATCCTAGGTCCCCTTTTTCTCTTTATTCATAAATGACTTACATGTAGCCATACCGCATGCATTCAATATGCAGACGACTCAACTCTCATCTGCTCTGCCAATACCTCCTCTGACCTACAAACCCTAACACAGAACATATTTACCATAGTTGAGGCATGGTTCTTGAAACGTTGCCTACTTTTAAATGCCAACAAAACCAAACTCCTGCTTTTCAGACCTAATAGGAAGTCCTCCCTCACTGACTTCTCTATTACCTCTAATAATGGCACACACATAGTCCCTGACTCTACCACTAAACTCCTAGGTATTACAATTGACAATAACCTCACTTTTGAAAACCACATCAATAACACTATCAAAACTGTAAATAGAAAACTTGGCTCCTTATTTAGAATTAAAAACTTTCTATCTTCACAGGCTAAAGTTACACTCGCTCAATCTCATCTTATCTCCACTCTTCTTTATGCTTCCCCCATTTACACTAACTTAAAGAAAAAAAACCTTACTAAACTAGCAAATGCATACAATAGCATTGCTAGATTTGCTACTAAATCCATTTAGAACTCACCACTGTCTTAATCTATTACAACTAAACTGGTTAGAATTGAATAATACCCTACTAGTCTCCCAACTTACCTTTATACAGGTTATTTTACCAACCTGAAAATACCCCATACTTTCAGATCTTATATCTCCTATTCTAATCTAAATTCACTCGCTCCTCTAATAAACCTCTTGTGAAGCTAACTAAGTCCAACAACATTCACTTTTTTCTAACACCATAGGTAAGCACTGGAACTCACTACCTACCACTCTAAGTACTATAACATCACCTTTCCTCTTTAAACAAAAACTCAAACAACACCTAAAGACTCTCTGGCTATGCCCATGCATCAATCCTGACTAATCTTATGACCCTCTCCCATCTGAAAAACTAGCTCCTAATACCTTTGTTAGTCTCTGTTTCATGTTAATTAATAATTCTAGTTGGTTACATTTTTTTTCTTTTGCTTATCTATATTTCTCTCTTTGAATATCCTACTAAGTTTAACTCCCCTTCTCCTATACTGTAAATAGAAGGAATATGTCCTCTCTAGCATAAACTTTCTGTTATAATTTTTGTTTTCACCTGAATTTTGTATGTACATTTTTTTATTAATCGCTGTATTTTTTTTTTTGCTATCTTTTATTGAATTACTTGTTGTACTAACCTAAATGTGGAGCTTTTCTCCCCGGGCCTCTGCTGAAAATGGAAATATATCCAGTTGGACTAGCCCGGTAAACAAATGTAAAATAAAAATAAAATAAATAAAAAAATTTGACAACTGTATGAGGTCCTGTGACCTTTTTCCTGTTTATGTCTTCCAGGTGACATGCTGAGGCCTTGTCTCCTGGCATTCTCTGTTGGTGAAAATGACATAACCACCCAATTTATGATATAACATTATGGGTTATTAATTGGCCAGACAGTACAAGATGTGTGGGAGAAGACCGCCCTGTGGAAGGATCTGGTTCACAGGGTAAATGATGTTGGCCCGCACACCAGAACTTATGAACAGGTGTGTTATTGGGCCAGTGACATCATCCGCCATGCCCGTCAACAGGCTGCTGCTGTAGAGAGGGACCAGCTAACCACAAGTGGAGTTCCACCCATCCAGCCCCCTCTGACACCCACCGAGGAGCTCCTCACCAACCTTGGGGCACCCGCCCAATGCACAACCCATGAAGCTGAAAAAAGCATTGTGGAGGTGGGTTGCACCCATAGAATGGACGAGGAGCATGCAGGTAAGGCCCCAGTGTACATTACTAGAACACTGTTGCTTATCCATTTCTATATGTATAGTATCTACATGAATATGTCAGATGAGATAGTAGGTCTTGCTGGTGTTTAGTAATGCACAGACGTGCACATCTATGGTGATGGCCAGCATATTTTGTAGTATTGGGGGTTGTACTGTTAATGTGCTGAAAAGCTGCTTCCACCCTGTACCAATGCCACATAAGTGGCTACTGACATTACTTCTCTTTCACAACTATTTAGGTCCCTCTGATATACAACTCGGACAGCAGCCTGTAGCTGGTGAGTATGGAATTGTTTTGTTGAGGTTTGCCAATACACCGGCCATGTTAAGGAAATGCTATTTGCCCTGCACACATTTATCACACCTACCCATAATGCATGATGTACATGTTCAGTTTTGTTAGTGTTAACTGCACTGCTTCACAGTGGTCACCATAGTGTCATATCTGAAGGGTATGTAAGATTCCTGCAGTATACCTCACAACCTGTCAGTGCAAAATGTGTGGACAGAGACAAACAAAATGGTGGGACGAATGGGCTACAGTAGGGACATGTATGAAACATTACCCTTATACAGTGGATACAACAGTGTACACACACCTATTAAGATGGCAACCATTCCTGATATATACAACGACAGGTCACAATAATACATTCCACACCTTTTACAACCTGTAATGTGATCCTAACATGAACAATCCATGTGTAAAATAGAATTATATGTTAGGGCATCAAATATGGGGTATACAAACCTTACAAAACACTGGATGCATATGTGTGCACACACTCAAAATAACATATTGTGGAGGTAGCTTGTAGTGTACTGACAGCATTCACTCTTCTTGAGTGCACACCTGCCATCAAGTACAGGGCCTCAATGTCACACCAAGTAACGGTATGCTGTCCAAGAAGAATGTTCATGGCATTTCCTCAGTTGTCTGCAACAGAAGCAGTCATGACTTGCACACATCTTACAAAGCATCAAAGAGATCCCATATCTGAAATGTAGCAGTCAGGAGTAGGGAAAAATAACATTACCTCAGCATTGCATATACCATAGAAAATTTATGTATTTATTTATTTAACATTTGTTGACCGGGAATGTCTGACTAGGTTCCACAGAGCCTGTTTTCAGCAGAGGCCTGGGGAGAAATGCTCCAGATGCATGTCTTTGAAATGTGGGAGGAAACCGGAGTACCCGGAGGAAACCCACGCGAACACAGGGAGAACATGCAAACTCCACACAGAAGGCACCCCAGCCGAGAATCAAACCGGAGAACCTCTTGCTGTGAGGCGACAACGTTATCCGCTGCACCACTGTGCCACCCAACAGTGCAGACAGTGATCAAGAGGTGTATTAAATATGGGACAACAGTGATATTGAAAAGAAACAGATGACAAAACATATAGAAACTGGTTAGTGAGCCTGCCAGGTGACATACAGCAACACTGAGGGAGTTGCAGGAATGTCTAGCAAGTACTGCCTGTGTAGTACCTGTGGCAACAATCGCCTGGATTCTGAATAAGTGTGGCCTATGGGGGTAGGGTAAGTAGACAGAAGATTTTCCCTGCAAGAAACACCATTCAGGGCTGTGCACAAGTAGCAAAAGCATAACATCAAGTCTCCCAAAGGCATGTGTTGCAATGTGTAATGGTGTCATGAGACCAAGATTAAAACCTTCAGACAGTATTCATAAAGATATTTGAAAAACACGGACTAAGCCGACAAACTGGATAAACTTGCAAAACAAAGATAGCGAATTAATGAGATGGCCACAATAAAGGCAATAGTTTCTTTTTAGCGCTTTCTTCCTCTTTTATTAACCATGAACTTCTTCAGAAAAAGACACGAGCCCTCTCCATCTCATGTCTTTTATGAACAAAATACAGGATGTGATGTCATGGCTAATATAATTCCAATTAGTTATCCAATTAATACAAGTTGGGGATGGTGGTCCTGAGGTGAAGTGAGGTGTTGCTTGTACACCAGACATATCTTTATGAATAAACTTGCAAAACAAAGATAGCGAATTAATGAGATGGCCACAGTAAAGGCAATGGTTTCTTTTTAGCGCTTTCTTCCACTTTTATTAACCATGAACTTCTTCAGAAAAAGGCACGAGCCCTCTCCAACTCGTGTGTTTTATGAACAAAATACAGGATGTGATGCCATGGCTAATATAATTCCAATTAGTTATCCAATTAATACAAAAACTTACTTTAAAAAATAAAGAAATTAATGATGCTGATGATATAGTATTGATGAGTTGTCTCATAAAAACTTCATTAAAATACTGTGACTCTCTTAACCAAATATATAATGTTTCACCAGTAATGTCATTCTACTAAAATTTAAAACATTGATCAATACTTCGTGCTGATATTCACTCAAAGTAGAACACCCCCCACCCATAAAGACGAAAAACAAAAAACAAAAGAACTGGTGTACACTTCCAAACACATTCTCTCATGTGCATACCCCCCACTTGTACGTACTCACACATACACACACACACACACACACACACACACACACACAAGAAGAAAGCGCTAAAAAGAAACCATTGCCTTTATTGTGGCCATCTCATTAATTCGCTATCTTTGTTTTGCAAGTTTATTCATAAAGATATGTCTGGTGTACAAGCAACACCTCACTTCACCTCAGGGCCACCATCCCCAACTTGTAGCTTGCTGGTGCCAGTGTACACCTTTAGGGTTGCTGTTCATTAGCTGGAACTCGGCCTGTAGACATGGTGGAGGGGGATTTAGAACACTGCAAAATAACACGTGTGGCCCACAGCCATCAAGCATCTTCAATGAGGCTGAGAATGGAGAGGGGTTTTAGCTTCAGACACAACAGCGAACTGAAGCATACATCCAAAGCTAGCTAAGAATGACTGTAACTGAACACAAGCAAGGTTATGAATTAGGCCAGACATAACCCAGACTCAACAGCAATAGTAAAGCCCCTGTGTGACCTCCAAGCACTGTGCACATGAGTGGCCTTGCAATCTGGCAGAGTTGGGGGACCTTTGTAGGGAAGACAGTCCAAATAATGCCAAGTCAAGATATGCCATGCTAGTATACCCCTTCCCAGGAATATTGACTGCTGTAGCTCACTTAACAGGTGCTTCAACAAACCATTGGTTTAAGGGTGTTTACTCTTATGCAACATCCATATTGTATGCATCTCATTCAGTATCTTCACGACTAACACATTTGTTTGATTATTGATTGGATTGCACAGGTCATATGTCACATATCAGGTACGTGTAATGTTTTCAAATGCAATAGTGTGGCCCAATTTCATATTGTAGAAGAAACTGTCATGTCAACAGGGGTGTGTTCTCTCCTCATACCCACATTAAGCTTTGAAGGTCATTAGTGTAACTGGATTTTATTGCACATACTTGCACTGCTGATGATGAAATCTGCAAATCAAATGTCAGTCGTTACTTAGTGACATTGGTCCTCATATCATCCCAGGTATGTGTCAGACAAACACATAGGAGTTGTGAGGAAAAGAGCAAACATAACTGCCAGACATCTACACATTCAGCAATGATTTGCACAGTTGTGAGGTATGGTGTACAGTAGATGCCAGTGTGCTATACAGGTGCACTGCAATAATGTGTTCATGGGTGCGGTGTGTTCCAAGGGAAGGAAAATCACCTACTAACATGGCTCATGCATCCCAGAGATGTATATTGTTAGTAACAAGTATTAAGAATGGCTGCAATGCTTGATGTTGAGTGCAATGTGTCATGCATGTCAACTGTTGGGTAATGTGAG
Source organism: Protopterus annectens (assembly GCF_019279795.1). Taxonomy (NCBI): domain Eukaryota; kingdom Metazoa; phylum Chordata; order Ceratodontiformes; family Protopteridae; genus Protopterus; species Protopterus annectens. Next base: position 1,544,910,831 of record NC_056732.1, read on the forward strand.
GTCTGTGTAATATCTTTGTACCACCTCACCTGTAAGTGTGTGTGTGTGTGTGTGTGTGTGTGTGTGTGTGTGTGTGTGTGTGTGTGTGTGTGTGTGTGTGTGTGTGTGTGTGTGTAAGTAAACCTTGTCATCCCCTCACAAGTGGAGATGTGGGTCAGGGTCCCTCTCACGGGACAACTGATGTCAGTGTCTCTGCAGACTCTGACAATGATGATAGGCATATTGAGGCACATCCAGGGTTGTCACGGGATGAATCTGTGCCATTGGTTAGCATTCCACTTGTTTCAACCCCATCCCCACACACACAGTCACAATGGCCACACATACCTCATCACCATTGGCAGTAGATGAGGGACAGTTGGTGGGTGGTGGCATGGTACAGGAAAGTGTGATGACTATGGCAAGTGTGTCTTAGACACCAGCCATAGCCAGATAAAAGGCGTGATCCCACACAGGAGGATGGACAGGAGTGCTCGTAGGAGGACTGCTGCCCATCATGCCCCTGCCACAAGTGCCACAGCAGATGTTATCAGATGCATGTTTTGGACCATCATGGAGGCACAGACACATATTAAATGTTACACCCAAGATGGTCTTAGGCTCCAGAGGGCCACACTTCCTGCTGTACATGACAACATCCGTGATCTTGCAGATACCCACCGTTATTATGTGGCAGTCATAGATGGACAGGTGGGTGAGATGGTGACAATCCTTGACCGAGGGATGCCTGTGCTAGAGCATGTGGTGGAAGTAGGGCATCGGCCACATGGATATAAGGACAGCACCACAAGCAGCTGAAGGTCCATGTGGCTGTGCAACATCTCACTCCTGTTCCCGTAGTGGCAGTACCAGCATCTCCACTGCAGGGGGGTGCTGTCTACATCATGGCACAGCAGGCCACAGGCACATGGCTCTGGATGGTATGGATCCAGCAGACAATTGTCATCATCAGGGGAGAGTACCATATCTTGGCTTCTGTCTGGTAGTGGCCGTGCAACCCCTAGCAGGCCCAGTTCCCATGTCCATAGCTGGACACAGTGAACTGTACACCCTGCCATGTATGGTCCACAGCTGTCCAACATACCCTTGTATAGGGCAGCCACATGGCAGAACTGTGTGCATTCATACACACACACACACACACACACACACACACACACACACACACGCACACACACCACAACCATCACAGCTAGGGCACCTCCATACTTACACACACCGCCTCTGAATGGCCCATTTAATAAACAACCCCCTAACCCACACACATGATGTCAACCACATGGCTCAGCCTAGGGCTCTGACAAACCCACACCACACCCTGTGCATATGATGATACCTGTGCCACATCCCTGTCATCCATACCATCAATGCAGGGACATGCTAATATGGTTCTGATGCACAGGGTGACTGTACAACAGATTAGCAATGTAATGCTGTTTAAAGTGTTGTCAGCTGGCATGTTTAATGCTTACACGTCAGGGTGTGTCGCTGCCCAGCCATTATGCATTATTGCTGTTATTAACACTGACCAAATGTGGTCTCCATAATGTATTCTGTTTGTGTTCTAGATGTTTGTGTGTCAGGAGGATGTTGGCCTGCTGTTTTTTCCTACAAGGGGTGTGGCAGTGTGGTAACACATTGACTGTGTCATATCCAGGGTACAGCTGAATACAAGTAACAGGTCTGTATAACAGTTATTGCATGTGCCACATGGCTGATAGGTCTAAGGGGTGTATACAGGTAAGTGCATGGTGGCTGATGTAGGCAGCTCTTGTACAGTGGACAATGGTAAGTATACTTGGTGGCACACACCAAATGTTTGTGAATAACACACGCACAAAGGTTTTTGTATTGATGCAATACACAGAGAGTACTGTTCACATGGATGTACTTCACTTTGCAGAGAACTCATTTTTGCAAATGTAATTTAATGAAGACTTTATTTCCAAAACTTCAAATCACTAAATAATCAGTCCGTCAAATTTCATTTAACTGAAAATAGTAGTTGCAGGGTATGTGCAACTAACCATAGGCAAAACTGCTATACAACTGGTAGCATGTTACAGACCACCCTCCCAATCTCAGGAAACCTAATCAGCCTTCCTGAAGACATTGGAGGATATGAATGTATCACAAAATACCATCATGCTGGGAGACTTCAACTACCCTAACATAGATTGGGTACATTATTCTAGCCCTAACACCCTAGCCCAAAGGTCCCTGGAATTCATAAATTCAAATGCACTAGAACAACTAGTCACCTCTCCCACTAGGGGAGATAATATACTAGACCTGATCATCACAAACATGGGGACAAAATGCTCCAAACTGGAGGTATACCCCTCACTAGTAAGATATGACCACAAACTAATCACCCTGGATATACATATCCCACCTCTACCCCCAGCACAAAAGACCACAGTGAAAAACTTCTCAAAAGCAGACTTCACTCTTTTTAAGACTGAGATGGTATCCTTTAAGCCCACTGGGCCAGTGGATACCACATCCCACAATGCTGAATACTTCACAAATGCTTTCTATGGACATCTCCAAGAATGCATGGATCATGCAATCCCAAATAAATCCAAGTCCCTCTCCACGAAAGGCAAGCATCCTGTCTGGTGGACCTCAGCCATTAACAAATTGTATAACAAAAGAAGGAAGCTACTGCACGACAGAGCAAAATACCATAAAGGGAAGACATCTCTGATCAACACTAACAGAAAACTACGTTCTCTTATAAAAACATCCAAGGCCAACTTTGAGAGAAACATCGCTAAGAACACTAAAGATAACCACAAAGCCTTCTTCAGCTATGTTAGAAACCTGGGCGAAAACCCTCAGATATGCTCAGAGTTAGTTCACAACAACAAAAAATACACTGAACCCACAGATATTGCCAACATTCTGGCTGACAGGTTCAGTGGAAATTTCTCACCCCCAAAAGAAGAAATACTTATCCCAGCTGAATGTAATCTCCCTGTCATATCAGATGTTCAAGTGAGAGCCGCCCTCAACAAAGCTAAAAACACAGTATCAATGGGACCTGACAGTATCCCGGGTTGCGTGCTACGTGAACTCCAAGAGGAGCTAAACCCGCACATAAAAATGCTATTTAACCTTAGCCTTACTACAGCATATGTACCTGAACACTGGCGTACAACAACAGTGGTCCCACTCCACAAAGGCGGTACCTCTGCAGACCCTGGGAACTACCGCCCCATAAGCTTAACCAGCCTGGTCTGCAAAGCTATGGAAAGAATCATCATGGAACTCATAAACAGAGACATTGGGGACCTACAGACACTTGACCCCACCCAGTTCGGCTTTGTGAAGGGCAGATCCTGCCTTTTGAACCTGGTTGACTTTTTTGAAACAGTCACTAGAGCCATTGATGAGGGCAAAGCAGTCCATACAGCCTACCTGGACTTGGCTAAGACCTTCGACACAATACCCCATTCAGGAATCATAGATAAGCTCAACAGCTTAAACGTAAACCCTTATGTCACTAGATGGGTTGCAAACTGGCTAAAGGACAGAACCCATAAAGTTAAAATTGCTGGAGCAATGTCAGACTCAAAGCCAGTCACAAGTGGTGTCCCACAGGGATCTGTCCTGGGACCCCTCTTGTTCGGCATTTATTTCTCAGATGTTAAAGCAAACATGGGAGGGTTGTGGCTGACAAAGTTCGCAGATGACTGCAAACTAGGCACCATAGTCGATACACCAGCGGGCACATACATCCTACAAAAAGGCCTCACAGAAACGGACAACTGGTGCTGGAGTCATGGCCTTAAACTAAATGCCAAAAAATGTATAGTCATCCCCTTTGGGAAAAACAAAGTACCCACAAATTATCACATGGACAGCAACCCACTGAGTACAGAAAAAGTAATCAGAGACCTAGGGACCCAAGTCAACAGCTACCTCTCATTTGACACCCACATTGCCAAAGTGGTTAGAAAAACATTCTACCCTGCACACCTTATCATGAAGGGATTCACATCCAGATCCAAGGATGTCATTGTACCCCTATACTCCTCCCTCATCAGACCCATGATTGAGTATAATGCCCCATTTGGTATGTACCTCACCCAGCATTTGCAACAGCTAGAGAGACCACAAAAGTACCTCACCAAGAGGATCAAGGGTCTCCAACATATGTCTTATTCTGCCAGACTAAAGAAACTCCAGCTCTATTCAGTAGCATACCGCCTGCTTAGAGGTGATCTCTGCCTGACGTACAAGGCCATGTCCAATCAGGAACTGATGGACATGCTCCACCTCAAAAAATCCAAATCCATCAGAACCACGAGATCTAAAGACTTAAACCTCGGTGCAAGTATGAATAGGAAATGCTGGAGGGATAGATTCATAACCCAGAGGCTTCCCATGCTCTGGAACAAGATCCCAGTTCATGTTAGACAGAGCCCCTCACTGACTCTCTTCAAGAGAAATCTTGATGAGTGGATGGGAGATCATACGTTTACTCCAGGGGTCACATCTGTGTCACTACTAGACAGGGGCACAGTAAACTAATTCTATTATATAAGGGGACCTTCACTGTGTCACTACTAGACAGAGGCACAGTATTCTAAATCTATTCTGTGCATTTGTGTACCATTTCATGGGGTGGCGAAAGCCACATCACTATGGCTAGGCTTACAAATACCCCAGGGCAGATAGCCTAGTACTAAACTATGAAACTATGAAACTATATGTCCTTTTCCCCACTGTAGTGCAATCCTGGAGTTGGTATAAATAGTAGTAGTGGTGTGTGGAGTGGCGTAACCCACACCTAGTTAGATTAACAACTACTTACCCTCTTAACATAAACTCAACAGTATAACAGCACACTGTGCGTGGAGATATGCACAACACTACACCCAATATGGGGATCTGTGCCCCCAACCACCACCACAAACTATATATACTAACTCGAGTATCGCTGTACAGCTGTACAGCTGTACAGTAAGGAAAAGGGCAATTACACTGCCATTACTATTTTTGGTTAAATGAATTTCCACAAGATGATTAATTTGCAATTTTAGTTTTTCCAGTTTGGTCTCGGTCAAATGAACTCCTGGGAAATGGTATTTCTGCAAACTGAAGTAGATCTCTTCGCGCGCGCGCGCACACACACACACACACACACACACACACACACACACACACACACACACACACACACACACACACACACACTTGCCAACACTGAGATTAGAACCTTAACTGCACACACCACATAGCTTGTAAAGTGAGGTGTGTTCTGAGGTTCCTGTAAAGTGAACAACATCAACAGGCCTTGTACAGTATGGCAAAGGGGGATGTACTGAGTGTGAATGGACACAACATACTATAACATACTGACATATACACATTGCCAAACACATACAGTCATAGACACATTTGACACACCTGGGTTTAGCAGCCTTGACTACCTTGTCAGTCAGGGCATACTGTTACATAGTTCATGCACACAGCACAGTCCTTATTGGGCTGAAGATTGTTGTCAGATAATTGTAAGGTTGATGGAGATAGCATACCACATACAGTGGACCTTGGGACATGTAGTGGGAGTACCACTGTCTAAAATGTGAGGACCACCCTCCAAGTGGACATAGTACTCAAACACAGGATACTGTACTGAAGCACAAATGTTCACAGATTTGGGATTTCTCAGATTAGAACCTCTGGCTATGTAGTTGTTGCTACTACAGTGACACGCATTTACTGCACACAACACAGACTGTAAGGTGATGACTGTTCCATGGCTCCTGTAATGAGGCCAACATCACCAGCCCTTGTACAGTATGACAATGTGCAGTGTGTGTGGAGACTAAGCCCTCAAAATGCTGTCTCATACAGATATGCTCACTTTCAGAGACAGACTCACACACACATACACGCACATCCTCAAATTTCTCAGGACTCAGGGTGGAACCTCTACCTATGTAGTCATTATTAGTATTATGTAATGCAGTTACCACATGCTCCATGGAGCCTATAGGGTGAAGAGTGTCACAAGGTACCCTTATAGTGAATAACATCACCAGCACTGCATAGTATGGCAATTGGGAGTTGGAGTGGGTGGAAGGGCCACAAAGTAATGTCACCTACAGGTTTACATGCTCACAAACAGTTGTATACGCAGTAATGCATACACACACACACAAACACACACACACACATGTATTTGCCAGCACTGAGTGTCATGGGTCCATTTGTTCATATGTGTGTACCACACTAATGGCCATGGAGTCATTACAAGCCTAGCCCATGGGAGTACCCTGGCATCAAGCCACCTGACATTTGTCAGCAGTGCATCTATCAAATACTGCTATGTGAGTGATCACCAGTGTGACAGTTATATTCACCATCCACTCGAGTTTCTCTTGAAGAGGGCCTGTGAAGTTCTTTGTATGCAACATAAATCACATAGCGTGGCCAGTATCTGGGTTATGGACCTGTCCCCAAGCATGTTCTGTTGAATGTGGTAATGTGGTTGAGGTATCCATGGCATGTGGTGCATACAGATTGGGGTTTCCTAGCTGTGGCATCTATAACACAGCTGGGAAGACATGGCATTGTCAGTCAAGTAGCCAAGATGTGACTGGGAACACTTGGAGGATTTGGCCTCTTTCCATATCAGACAGTTGTTTCATGCCTCGGGTCCTACATGTGAGGTACACTTGCAGCCTACCCATTTGTTAAAGGTGTCTAGTGAGCTGCATGGCAAATGGGCCATTGTACCTGCTGATTTGCCTACTGAGCGGGGAGTAGAGGGAGACATTGACCTCTTCATTCCTGCATGACACACCCTTAGTTATGCGATGTGCCACATAGAAGGACTTTCTGTCTACAGTGGCAATGAGGTGGTTAGAAGAGAGGTTGCTGTCAAGCTTTGTTCACAGACCTCCTATAAGGACATCTGTGTCCATTGGACTACCACTGATGTGGTCATTGGTGGAAAGCACATTGATTCAACAGGGGGTTGTGACACATTTCTTGCATTGAGACTAAGGCCAGTGTTCTGACAACAGTTGGAGGTGTCAGATGTCATTACCCTGCTATTTTATCTGACTGGAATGTGATCAATGGTTACCAGGGCTGAGCTATACTTAGCAGGTTTCAGCATTGCTTAAATGTAAATGTTAAGCAGGTTTGCACACTGGTAAGCGAAACCTACATGGTGTAAGTGCCTATTCATTTAACCGTATGTTAGCACCAGTTACCGTCAGGCAAACCCATGCAAATATGCTTAAATCTGCTCAAAACTGCCTTAATCACTCTGTATCCAACAGTCATTGTTCTGTCTAGCAAGAAAATAAACAGCCCTTGCAGGCCTTGAACCCAGGACCCTGCAAACCATAGTGGCAGCAAATTAACAGTAAGCCATCTGAGATGTATGGCTTTACAATGTTTTCTCAGACATACCATACTTTACAGTCAGTTTACAATAGGGAAGAGACACTGTGCAATTAGGAAGGAATGGTATAAATATATATATATATATATATATATATATATATGAAAAGGAACATATACACAGAGAGAGAGATAGATATGTATGGAGATACATATATGTGTATAACAATATATGACATATTACCAATAAATAATGAGGCGTAATTAATATATATATATATATATATATATATATATATATATATATATATATGTATGTGTGTGTGTGTGTGTGTGTGTGTGTGTGTGTGTGTGTGTGTGTGTGTGTGTGTGTATACAAATATATACATATATATGTATACACATATAAATATATATATATATATATATATATATATATATATATATATATATATATATATATATATACACACATACATACATACATACATGTCTCAAAATGACCATGCAAACACATGCCGCTGATAGACCACCCATAACTGGGACAGCATGCTCAGTTGGATACAAAAGGACCCATGACACTCACATCTTCCCCCCATAGTCCATATAAATAAGTGAACAGTACACTGCTACAAAATCATGATAGCCATACACAATGCCCGGACATACAACAACCTCTTAGCAAAACAACTAAAATGACTAAACATAGCAAAAAGAAATACAACCAGCCAGTAATTCACACAAGGTTATTATACTCTGATGTTGTTGCCAAAGCCTTCAAAGAGTACAAAATTATAAGAAATACTTGCCTTAAATACAAGGAGCAATTAACACTTAATAGCATGATGAACTACACAGTCTCAAATTGCACTCCTTATTTAACCCCCAAGGGGATAAAGTATAACGTTTAATGATACATTGATTGTGTGCATAACAATTGTTCTTTTATGAATGTATTATCAAACTGAGAAACAGACGTTTTCTAAAACAGTACCTTGTAATCCACTACTGTCCCCATGGTGAGAGTTATTCAAATGTACAGCTATAGAATTGTCTTTTTTCTTATCAGTAATATGTCTCACATGTTCTAACAGCCTAAGTTTGAAACGCGTGTTACTTTCCCCTACATAACATATGTTACAAGGGCATCTAAGAGCATTCTCTATATACCAACCTCTTGAATGTACAGACTTTAACATGTTTTCCAGACATTCCCCTCAGCAGGAATGACAGCACTAAATAATGATAGACCATTATACCAAATACCCTCCTACTGATTGACATCTGGACAAAGCCTGACATAATTGGTGGACAGAAGCCCAAATACATGGCCATGCTTGAAATATTGCTGTTATACAGTGAGAAAGTTGCTGGTGTTGCAGGGTTTGTTGTAACATATCTTTTTGGATGGATATAAATTCAGAAAAATAAATGGATGTTAGCATTTACTGATTGCAATCACCAGAGTATGCTACTGATTTGCCAATGACAACATCTGTCTGGGGAACAGACCAAACATAACAGGCTAACCTCTGGCTATTATGTGGATAGCCCTACAATTGAGAGCCATGCAGAGACAGAACTTTGTCAGACTGAAACCCATGCAGAAGTAGCATGTTCAGACAAACCCTGTAGAACTAGCAGTATTCAAAACATATAACAGCAATACTCACATTCTTCCTCTAAGTCTTGAACCGTCTCCACCATTTATTGGCTTGTCTCCACAAGTCTTGTTTTGAGAGGTATTAGCTCACACACCTCCAGGATGTCTTCAACACAGGTAAGAGAAACGGTCAACGCCCACATGGGGTACTCAATTATAGGAGTGTGTTGCCATGACATTGGCTATTGAAAGAACTACACAGCTGCTCTGCATGCAATTAGCAATGGGGGAACACCAATTTGTGCTCAGGCCATCACATGGTCATGAGCACTACTGACAAAAGACAAGCTGCTTCCTGTGCAACACAGATGTACACCCTACATGTGTGTGGAGATGGAGAGTGAGAAACTGAGGAAAAGACAACAAAAAACAGCATATAACCTACTATAGTTTGAAAAATACAAAAACAGGTATGTTGAACAAGTAAAGCATCTCATGGACTGCAGTAGAGGGTATGTAAGAATGTGAAAGAGGAGGGTTATCATACATGTCTCAACAAATCTTGCTATAGTAATATATTGTTGATTGGAAACTATGGCCAGCTACTGGGATGTTGTACATATCCATATCTTACTTGTGTTTACAACTACTATATACTTGTTTGTCTCAGATATGTGATACACCTATACATGGTATTTGCATAGTAAAGTAATGCTGCAGATGTGTGTTGAACTGCATGTTATATACTGAGCTCATAACATTTAACTGTCCAGTGTTATGCACACTGACCATATGTGTGCCTCATATTTGTAGTCTTTAACCCATAGAGTTATGTTATGTCTGTCAAATAGTTGGCAGATCTGTGAAGACTGACATTACAACATCCCCCTTCATTGTCCTCTGGCTTTTCCCATTTGGGATTGCCACAGTGGATCATCTTTTGTCAGTTCTGTCAATCCTCTGAATCTTGCTGTCTCACACCAGCCACCTGCATGTCCTCTCCCACCACATCCATACACCTTATCTAAGACTGTACACTCATCCTCTTATCTGGCAGCTACATCCTTAACCATCCTTTCCCCAATATACTCAGCAGCCCTCTTCAGCAAATGTCCAAACTGATGTAATCCTTCCTCTCCAGCTTAGTGTCATATATGTCCATCATGGCCTGTCCCTCTCATATACACATTGTTAAACCTGTGCACCCATGTGGCACCCAGTATAAATCATAACATCTGTACCTCTTCCATGTGCAGCTCTGTTTCCTGTGTTTCTTCTCTCTGTCACTTTCTCCAACCCATATAAAATAGATGGCCTCAGTACCCTCTTGTAGACCTTACAAATCACATTTACTGTTACTCAACTGTCACAACTCAGTCCTGACACTCTTCTCCAACCTCTCCATCCTGCCTGTATTCTCTTCTTCACCTGTCCATCACAGTTGTCATTACTATAAAATGTTGATCCCAATCATTTAAGCACATCCACCTTTGCCAAATCTGCCCCATGCATACTCCACATGCCGCTATCCTTCCTCTCATTGACACACAGATATTCAGTCATAGTCCAGCTGACCTTCATTACTTCCCTTTCTACAGCATATTTCCACCTCTTTATGGTCTCCTAAAATGGTTCCCTACTCTCAATACAGATCAAACTCAGTGTTATCCCTCCGTAGTTAACACATCTCTGCACATCAACATTATACTTAAAACCATACACAAGCACTTTCTCTCCACTCCTCATGCAACCTAACACCACCCAAGATATCAGTAAATAGTGTGGCTAAACACACCACTGCCATTTCTCCTAAACATCTCCATGCTTTCACAGGTATGTAATGTGGGCCAACAACCTTGCCAGTATTCATCCCTTTCATAGCTATCCTTACATCTTCCTTGTTAAGCTGTTTCACTTCCTGATTTTATAATACCCACATCACCCCATCTACTCTGATTTATTCTTTGCAGTCATCAGCCTCTCAAAGTACTCTGTCCATGTGGTCAACACACCCTCCTCACTTGTGAGTACAATTACCTCATTATCCTTTATCACCCTTATCTGCTGCACATCTTACCTAGCTCAGTACATCTGTCTAGCCAATCCTTGCAACTCCTGTCATCTCTCCTTAGTGTTCACACTGTCATACAACTCTTCATATGCCTCATCCTTAGCCTTTGTCACATCTGTCTTTGCCATGCACCTCATCCCCTCACACTCCTGTCTACTTTCCTCATCTCCCTGACAGTCTCACTCCTTCCTCCCCATCCTCTTTCTCGGTATACCATCTTGTACTTTCTCAGTCCATCACCAGGTCTCCTTGTACTAATAATTTCTCCATCCACATGTCACAACAAGCACCTTTCTAGCCATCTCCCTTAGTAGCTTTGCTGTACTTAACCAGATATGTGGTAAATTGACAGTGCCACCCAGTGTCTGTCTTAAACCATCCTTGAACTACACCTCATGATCACACTTTTCCAATTCACACCCTGTGATCCTTGCTGCTGAACTCACACTCCCCCTCGTCTTGATCACCAACATCATCCTGGAGACCAACATTCTATGCTGCCTAAATACACTTTCCCCTACACCACTTTACAGTCTCCAATCTCCTTAAAACTGGCCCTCTTACATTGGATATATTTCACCTGTGTGCATCTTACTAGAGTCTTGTGACTCACCCTATGCTTATCCCTTGTGTTATAGTACATATTCACCACAGCCATGTCCATCTGTTTTGAAAAATCTAGTACCATCTCACCATCTGCATTCCTTTTAACACCATGCATGCCCATCACTTCCACAGACCCTCTGTTCCCTTCATCAACATGCCCATTGACATCTGTTGCAATGACATCTCTGTCACCCTTGGGTACAGTCATCACCAAATCATACAAATGACTTCACATTTCTCTTAGTCATCCATCACACAACCAAATTGTGTAGCATATGAGCCCCCAGCAACTTTGGGGCACACACCCCAGTACAACACCAGGGTACAGAGGCCAACATGCTGGAGGTGGATGGCACCTACAGAATGGATAAGGAGCGTGCAGGTAAGGGCCCAGTAGGGATTAGTACATTAATGTATCAGACATACTTGTATCTGCATTGTATCTACATCTATGTGTCAAGTCTGATAGCAGTTGTGGATGGGGTTTTCCAATGTACAGAGGTGCATATCTATGGTGAGGACAGAAAATTGTGCATTATTGTCATTTGTACTGTAAATGTGTAGACATGTTGCATCCATCCTGTACCAAGGCCACATGTAAGTCTGCTGACAATACCTCCCTATCACAACTACCTAGAACCTTCTGGTCTGCATATGGGACAGCAGACTGGAGCTGGTGAGTATGACATTGTTGTGTTGTGGCCTAGCAATACCCCAGGCGTGTTAAGGGCATGCAATTTATCATGCACACAACTATCAATAATAGCTATATTGCTTTATGTGCATGTTCACTTTTGGTGGAGTTACCTGGATTGCATTACAGTGGTCACACTGTGGCCAATCTGAGGTGAATTCAACATTCTTGTAGCATACCTCGGAACATGTCAGTGCAAGGCATCTGGACAGAGGCCAGGAAAATGGGCTGGACAAATGACCTAAGGTATAGACATTTGTGACACATTACTGGTATACAGTGTATATAAATTGTGTACAAACCCCTGTTAAGATGCAAGGTGTTTCTGATACATAAAAATCGGGACCACTGCATGTTAGTCCACACCTCTTCCAATTTTTAATGTGACCCATAACATGAACAGTTCACTCGTAAAACTAAGCATCTGGACTCATGTATTGCACCTACAAGGCTGGCCACCTGAGAAGGTGGCAGACATCATATCAGCATGATGTTTCAGTCAGGTATGACACTCACTGTGGTCTATTTGGCTACAATATCACATACACTGGCATTTTTAAGGCACACAGACCTCTTCTGACTATGTATAGGGTGCAAACATCTGGATATTCCAGCCACATCTGTACAGAGGACTGTACAATGGTTTAAGTGCTGCATGTAAGGCAGATGCTGTTACCACACTATATAAGGTAATGGCATCAGGAGGTGGTCACCAGCCATGTATGGTACACACATCAAAATGGCATAAGCCACACAGCATATGATCATCACACACAGTTGCCAGTATTGGGATTAGAACTCCTGCATATATAGTTATTTCTACTACAGTGCTACTGACTTATCAGACACACAACAGAGCTTATACATTTTTACCTTGTCCAAATGTACTTCTAAGGTGGATGACATCAACAGGACTACTAAATTGGAGTGAGGGGGAGTATAAAGGGTAGCACACAGGTCAGAAATGATATAACACACACACTACTTGATTCTCGCACAAACACAGACATCCATACAGTTGTCACTAGTAAGATGATTAGAACTCCTGCATGTGTAGTTATTCCTACTATAGTGTTAGACAATTATCAGACGTGCCACAGAGCTTATATATTTTCATCTAGTCCAAATGTACTTCTAAGGTGGATGACATCAACAGAACTACTAAATTGGAGTGAGGGGAAGAGTAAAGGATAGTACACAGGTCAAAAATGGTATAACACACTACATACAATTACCAGTAGTGAGATTAGAATGCCTGCCTATCTAGTTATTTCTACTATAGTGCTATGCAGTTATCAAACGTGCCATAGAGGTTATACATTTTCACCTAATCCAAAGGTACATCTACGGTAGATGACATCAACAGGACTACTAAATTGGGGTGAGGGGAAGTGTGAAGGGTAGTAAACAAGTCAAAAATGGTATACGCCAGACACTACAGGATTCTCACACACACACACACACACACACACACACACACACACACACACACACACACACACACACACACACACTCACTTTCCAGTATTGGGATTAGAACCCCTGCCTACCTAATTATGTCTACTATAGTGTTACACAGTTACCGCATGTGCTACAGAGCTTACTGAGCTTTTAAATGGCTAAAGCTGCTGATAACTGCACAGCTGAGGTGAAGTATTACAGGTGGCAGAAAGTCTGCCTTCAGTTTCACCATTACATCATGCTAGTTATTTCTGTCTTGCACTTCAGATAGCATTATAGCTTGGCACTTCACCAGGTTATTGTATCTATAAGTGTGGCACACCTGGGAGCCGACAGCAGTACTTGTTCATCATAGAAGTAGCCCCAGTACTTACTAGCTATGTCCACCCTTCCTGGCATGATTGAAGTGTAGTTTTTTGTACTTTCACCCATTAACCTGGTGCATGTGTCCATTCCAAGGCACTGTTGCAACTGCCTCATGTACACAGACAACCCTCCCCTCTAAATTATAAACACTCAGACCTGTGAGAGTTACCTGTATATCACCCAATGTAGACACATGCACTCTCCAGCAAAGACTGGACTAGCAGGTCAAGAGGATAAGATCAACACCTGCACCACACCATGTGCAACACATAGCTCACCATGACACCCACTTTGACAGCCATGACATGCAGTGAAAAGCCATACACCCACCTTCACAGAGGCACTCAATGGACATTTACCCAAACAGCACAGACCAGCAAGACAGACACCCACTCAGACACCACAACATGGCACACACCAAGGGACACATATTTCACATACACAGTATGCCCCTCAACCTAAGCTCCTACGGCTAACCATCTTGCACAATACAGTGATCATGGGTAGCTCAATACTGAGGCACACACATATCCCACTCACTTAGTTGCATATGGAGCAGGTAACAGCCAAATATCTATCACATGCCAGCATCCAACACATAACACAGCCAGTCATGGCACTCCACAACAACTACAATTATCACTCTGTATCCATGTAGGTGTGAATGACATGGGGCACACCTCCCTGGACTACATGACAAGAGACATGGTTGAACTCTCTGATTATGTGGTCAAGGCAGGTGTGACAGTAGCCCTGAGCAGTATACTGCCATCACCCAAAATGATGCTGCAGTACTATCAACAGATGATTGACTGCAACATTGACTTATGTGTTTTGCATCATTCTCAGGGGACCCAGTATCTCTCTGCTTGAGATAACATGATTGACAGACCTCAATGACTTGCCACACATGTCTTTCATCTGTCAGCCCTGGGTTTCCAGGTACTGGCTAAGTATCTTGCCACCCCTATAATGCCTTATTAGGCAGCATTCCAAATGTAATTACCAACATAACAGCTAGACACGTATGTAATCTGACGGTCATGCTGCTCAACAGTAAACATCTAACTGTCAGGATTCAGTCACTCAAAGCACTCCTCGGAGTGCAGGACATTAACACTTCTGCTGTAATGGAGAGGTGGTTCACAGGAGCAGACAGTAGCCATGCAGTAACAGGCTATGATGCATTCCACAATTGTCAGCCCCCAAACATGGACCACATCACACCTCCACAGGTGGTGTTGTTTCCATATTCCTTATGGATAGGAACACCTCCAGACTAGTATCCCAGCATAATGCATCATAGATACTTCCAGTACAACTGCCTTGGGGTAATACTGCAATCCAGACCATAGCCTGCTATGGGTCCACATCTATGTCCCTAGACTGTCAATGCACATTCCTTAACACCATACCATCTATGAAGGTCCAATGCAACACTGACACAGTAGGAGACTTCAACTACCCCTCCATTACCTGGAGAAATTAGCCAAGTGCCAGTACAGTGGCACAACACCTCCTGGAATTCATCATTTCCAATGCCCTGGACCAGCTCATAATGATCCTCGGTAGAGGATGCAACAACCTTGACATGTGTTGACTACTTACATATGGGACTGCTGCTCATCCACAGATGTCAGTCCCTACCTTTTGAGATCCACACAGGCTGTAATCAACATGGAACTCAACATGTCAGCCACATCCCCCACAAAGGTAACCACCTTGCAAAACCTCTCCAAAGCTGACTTTTCAGCCATAACAACAGGGGTGGATGACTTCACTGCACCCATGGGAATGGGAAATAGCTGCATGACTGTCATATCATGCACATATGCACTGTACAAACAGATGCATAAATGCATGGTACTAGCCATAGCCAACAGAACCCAGACATTGTTCTCCAAACACAGGGAGACAATGTTATCATCCCCTGCCATTAATAAAGTGCACAACAGAAGGAGGACACTATTGCAGAAAAAGATGGTGTCCCATGACTTTTGAACCCTCTTATTAGCCTCAAACACAACTTGGGATCCCTCACGGAATCCCCTACAGGCATCTATGAAGGCAGAAATGCAACAGACACTGATGGCAGTCACACAAGTCTTTGATAGTTACATCAGCAACCTCCACAGCATAAAACACAAGTGCTGTGAGTTACTGCACAATGCTAATTCCTATCCTGAGACAGCAAATATTGGCCACAGTTTTGGCAACACATTCAGTGCCAGCATCTACAGACCCTGGAGATTATTGTCCCCTTAGCCTGACAAGTTTACTATGTAGGGGTATGAACTGCATCATCAGGGACCTGACTGACCAAGATATAGGTGGTTTCCTAACTCTGGACCCACAGAGTTTGGCTTTGTGAATGCCTGCTCGACCTGGTTGATATCTTTGACTGAGTCACCTGGGCTGTGTATGACAGTAAGGCACTGCATACAGCCTACATCAATTGTCCAAAGCTTGTGATACCATCCTCCAGTGAGGGATTATTATTAAACCCCACAAACTAGGCATCAACCCATATATCATTGTTTGTTTTGCAAATTGGTTCACAGAACCCACACGTATGACAGTGGCAAACTCCAGGTCAGACTGGCAAACAGTCACAAGTAGAGTCCCACAGGGATCAGTACTGGATAGTGTCTTGTCCAGCACTTACTTCTCAGGAGTCCAGACCAACACAGGGGAACTCTGGCTGACCAAATTCACAGAGAACTGCAAGCTTGGACTATCATTGACTCCAAAAGTGATTCACACATCCCACAGAAAGGCCTCACTGTGACCACTGAGTGGTGTGGAAACCCTGCCCAGAAGCTTAACACCACAATATGCATCATCATCCCCCTTGGTAAAACACTCAGCTCTCAGTATGTACCACACTGATAAGAGCCCAATGCACACTGTATGCATTAGAATAGATATGGGGACACAGGTTGGCAGCAACTTCTCCTTCAAGCACCACATTGCCACTCTGGTCAGGGAGTCCTTCTATATGGCACATTGCATTACCAAGGGTTTTGCACCCAGGAAGCCAGAGGTAATGATATATGTCTACTATTCCCACATTAGACCACTCCTCAAGTATTATGGCCCATTTGCCATGTACCTCACTAGGCACCTGCTACAGCTGGCTAAGCTACAGCAGCACCTCACAAAGGGGTTACTGAGCATTAAACACACATCCTACACAGACTCAGCAGACTCAAGCCATTCTCTGTGTCATATCACCTAATTAGCAGCTATTTGTGCTTCACTTACCAAGCTATGTCTGACCCAGCTGGTTTAGAAATGCTACATATAAATCCATCCACACCACATACTACAGAGACCTCTACCTCAGTACCACAATCACCACTACATGCTGGTAAGACAGGTCCCTCACCAAGATACTGCACATGCCCTGGAATACACTTTCCATACATGTCATGCAGAGCACCTAGCTGACCCTGTTCCAGAGAAATCTTGATGAGTGGATGAGTAATAGACAGTTCAACCTAAGGATAACTGCAGTGGCTATACATGATATAGGCACTGGGAAGTAACATTGGATGGCACAATGACAGGGCCCTTCTATGTGCTAAGCTTGTTAAGGCTCCTGGGCCATTACCTACTACACCACGTGTGAACCTTTAAAGGGAATGACATCACCAGGACTGATAAAGTAGTGCAGTGGGTGTTTAACCTATCAAAATACTTTGTCCTACAAACAGACACACACACTTGCCAGATGTGAGAGTTGAACCCCTACCTAACTAGAGATTTGCATCATAGTATTACACAGTTACCACATGAGTTACAGATCTTACTAGTGTGAGAGATGGCCAAAGATGCTGATATGGGGAATGACATTGGCAGAACTGATAACGTAGGGCAGTGAGGGTGGGAAACATATCAAAATACTCCAACTTACTAACATACATATACACACTGACATTTGCCTGAAGATTAGAACCCCTGTCAACCTAGTAATTTTCACTACAGTGTTAAGCATTTATCACACACACTACTGCACTTACAGAGCTGACAGCTGCCCAAGGTTGCTGATAAGGGACTGACATCATCTGGACTGATAAGGTGGGGCACTGTGAAGTGTCATGGGTGGGAATGGCATAAGGACTGAGATTAGAACTCCTACCTAATTAGTTATTAGTACTATCATGTTATGCAATTATCATGCGCCACAGAGCTTATAGGGCTGAAGCTTAACAGAAGGCACTTCTAAGATGACTGATAGCTGCAGGACTGCTAAAGTGGGGAAAGGGGAGGTGTACTGGGTTTGGATTGACCCAAAAGCTTTTAGTGATGAACACAAACATATTTTTTTACATTTGCCAGGACTGAAATTAGAACTCCTACCTAACTAGCTATTTATACTATTGTGTTATGCAGTTATCACATGCGCTACACAGCTTATGGGGTTGGGTCTAACAAAAGTGACTTCTATGGTGACAGACATCTTCAGGACTGCTAAGGTGGGACAGTGGAAAGTGTACTGGGTGGGGAAGGCCTGTTCATTCCTAGATCCTACTGACATTTCTCCAAGTGTTTGAGCATGACCAGTGTGTCCTTCTATAGAACATGTGGGACTCTATTCCATGGTTTGTTGTACTCCAGTTCTGTTTGTTTTGTGCTACAGCTATACCTGTCAACCTGTTGATGTAGGATATCTGGAGATAGCCTATCAAAATGTGAGGACAATGGGTCATACAATGATTGTGAAAAATAATTCTCTCAGTAATATATGGGTTGCAAGGGTTACAGGGCTGGTTTTAGCAGACATCTGTCATATATGCCATTTGACACTGTTATGTACTGTTTTAGTACCTGGTGACATACCTCCTCAGATCATCACAGTGACTTACCAGAGGAATACAGGATGGATAATTCACACACAAGGTTTATAGGTCAAATGCTATGCATTCTTGCATTATTGAGTCTGTTGAGGGGTGTGCCTACAAGCAATTTACTGCTAGTAGTGTGGAAATGATCCAGCACCTTGGTGATATATTACAATGGTGGAATCTCTGTGCATTTGTGTTCTGGCCTGGTCTGATTTCCAGTCCACAGTTGGGTAATATATAAATCAGACAGGATTAGGGTGACAGGCAGACTCCAGATATATTTGTAGGGGATAGGATATGTGGGGTGGTGTGTCCTGGGCAGCTATGCTTGGCTATAGCTACCAGTACTTTGCATTGGGCTCTACTCAATGGTTGACTGCACTTGGAGGGTCTTGTGGTGTGTGTCAGACTGTTTGACCAGCTTGGAGGTGTGTGTGTTTGTCACATATATATGTATGGTCCACCTCTTTCTGCTTGGATGGCCACATGTTAGGGTCAGGATGTTGCATAGGATGAGTGATCAGGGAGGGGTGTGTTACTCCCCATGGCTGTGGCCCAGGGTTCTGTGGGTTCAGACATGTCACCATCATCCAGGGTTAGGCCTGCCTGCAGTGGGGGCATTCCCATGTTTAAACTCCTAGCCCTGTCTGTCGACTGTACAGAGTCTCACAGGATGTCTACATTCATGACAGATATGTCTTGTTGATTACCCAAACAAGTGTGGTTTTCCAGCAAACGTGTTTTTCAAGTCACTCAGGGTTGAAGTCAGATATCACAGACAGTTGACATTGCAGTTTCAGACTTCGTACCCATCAGACATTCCATGCTACTACAAATCAGTCCATTAACTTTATTACATTATTAGAGCAGTATTTCACATGTATCCTTCTCTTCAGACCTTCATCACCCCATTATTTATGGCTTTGTCATGATTTCTGGTTCCCTGAGGCTGGCAGGTTTGCTCCTAGCAGTTGTCAGCATGGCCTTTCTTTGCATTTTGTGGACTGTGATATGTTGGTGTTGTGGACCCCATGAAACTCCCTAAAGGGCACTGTGGGTGAGGCATAGGCATTTGCCAGAGGCCTGTAGGCCAGGTGTGACAGATGCAAGCCATCTGTAGCAGGGCAGTGCATTCTGATGATCATATGTTCCTAGGCTGCTGGTAGGAGACACCCTGGGATGGCACCAGTAAGTTGACTGTGGGTGTTACTGACAATTGCTTTCTGTTACTATTGCACCATCAGTCTGGGTGACAGCTAGATGCTGCTTAAGTCTAGGAACATGTTACTGCATTTCTATTGGACTATGGGGGGTGACACAACTGTACACATTACACATCTGCACAAACTGTGCTGATATTTGCTTAACATTTTAGTCCCATGTAGCATGGCAGTGTGCACTATCTTTCAGACTACAGGCATAACAGTATGAATCACAGGTCAAATTGTTGTGGCATACACATTTGTAGTTTCAGACTTCTTACCTTTCAAAGCCATACTGCCACTGCCAGACCTGCTGTGATATCACTGTGTAAAAGTCTGTGGGTGGGGATTTCATGGGTGTCACCATGTGGGGGCCTTTGCCAGGCATTTCTGTATGGACGTCTACAGCTGATCTGCTGTGTGGGGTTGGTGGTGGGTATGGGACCCCCATTTTGACATCCATGCATGTGAACTATGATCCCCCAGTTATCTGGCTCACCACATATACTGCAGTGGTATTTGTTGACTAGGGTGGTACTTTATGGTGTGGGTAGGGCAGTACTGGGGATACACATCCTGCTGTCCCACAGAGGTGTCAATTGTCTGCTGCTATCCCAGTTAGCCACCCTATTCCCTTACATGCTTGATCAATACCATAGATATGTTATCAGAAAAGTCCACCCCATTATTTCAGTTTGTTAAAGAAACTGGCTTACATTGTGCCTGCAGCTGTTGTGAGGGTGGTGCTTGAGGGCCGACTATGTTGGATGCACACAATACACTGCCTATACATGGTCAGGTATAGTTGGTGTGATGTTTGGCATCCATTGTACTGTATGTGCAAGTGAGAGAGAGAGAGAGAGAGAGAGAGAGAGAGAGAGAGCAGTCCCTAGGGCCCTACAGTGTCAGTGTATGTGCTATGCACTGCCTCTTTGCCAAGGCCAGGCATACTGGACGTGCCTTCATCTGCCTACAGGGACAGGCTCAGGATGTTCCTCCTACAAGTCTCTCTTTGCCTGTGGAGGCCTTGGCAATGGTGGGGGGCTGTGTGGCCCCTCCCCACTTTGTTCCTGCTGCAGCTGTTTCCGCAGGATCATATTGTGTAGCATGGCACATACTATGACCATGTGTGCACATGTAGCTGGAGAGTATTGCAAGGCTCCACTGGATATGTCAAGGCAGTGGAACTGTGACGAGCATCCCAAACACACACTCTATAATGATCCTATTTTGTGCGTATGCCTCATTATGGCATTCTTGTGTGGCTGTGTGTGCATTTCTGATGGCTGTCATCATCCTAGGCTTCAGTGCATAGCCAGCATCCCCCACTAAATGGCCATATGGGATGTCCCCTCAGCAAACCACTGATACAGCTGTGAGGAATGCCAGATATGGGAGTTTTGATAGCTTCCAGGGCAGCCAGCACACACATTCATGATAATGCCCTGGGCATCACACATGACCTGGCAGTTGATGGACTGGAACCCCTTGTGGTTTATGTAGACCCTACCCTGGTCACCAGGTGGTGCTTTGATGTGGATGTGTGTGCAGTCTATGGCACACAGTACCTCCAAGTATTCTGCTACATGGTGGAAGAGATGCATATTGCCAGTCAGCTCCTCATGGGTGCTGGGGAATTTAATGTGCTCCTTGGCATATGTTTGCATGGCATCCAGGAAATGGTGGAGTATCCTGGAAGCAGATGCCTGTAGGACCCCCATGATATCCCCAGTTGCTCTTTGGAATGTATCTGTAGCTAGTATTCTTAGAGCTACACATACCTTGGTATCCACTGGGATGGGTTCCCCTCTGTTTGTTCTGGATGTGAGGTGAGGCCGGCCAGCTCTACAATTTGCTGCAGTATGTCCCTGTCCACAGTGTAGCGCTATACTTTCACTAGATCATGCAGCCCCTGGTAGTTTACCCTGGGCCTGAACACTCTTCTCCTGCTCCTCATAAGTCTGGGGTGGTTGTCAGCATTGTGCTTTTCACCAGCGTTAACCTCTTGCACATACTGATGTATGAGAGCGACAGCAGCCCCTAACATTCTATTAGTTTTGTCAGATAAAATTTACCCCATCTGTGTACACCGGTGTTGTAGAGTTTGTGGGAAAAACAAACTAAAAGGTGTTTGAATAGTTTATAGTGGTGTGTTGCAGATGCTGCCTGTGTGATTGGCTGAGTATGATGCAGTCTACCTGCCAGCTCTATTACTTTGAGTGCCTCTATTGTGCTAGTTCCCTTTTTTTTCCATTTTCCCCTTCCCATCTCTGCCACTTTTCAGCCCTGAGGTGCGCCACACAAATCTGCTACCTAAATGTAAACAGTGCTGCTATCTCTGTGTTTTTTTTGTTTAAGTCCCAGTGCACACCACACAAACCTGTTTAGTCAAGGTAAAGACATTTTAGCAGAAATGGCCCTTCCCTGGTCGTAAACGCCATCTTCATTTCATGGTGTAAGACATTACAACCGCAGACAACCCCCTTGCTTAGCTGTGCTTAGCCAAGCGCAAACTCAGCCAATAGTGCTCCGATGTGCTTACAGCAAGCATGCTTATACAGCCGTATTAGAGCACCTACATGTTTAGGTGTAGTCTGACACTTAGAAGAAATTTGTGATTCAGTAAGATTCCCCTCATTTGCATACTCCACTGCCTTACTTCATTGCTACTGCCCTCACACCAAGCCTTTTCCCTTAGCAACCACTATTCCCTGGTATTGTTTTCATTATGCATGCCACTGGCTATTATAGCAAAATGCAGATTTCCCAGTAAATTGCTTTTTCACGTTTTTTTTTATTTTTGGCACAATCCCGTTTGTGAGCCACTGCCTTATGCTTAAACGGCCGAGTTTGGCCCAAAAAAAATAAAGTTTTATTTTATATAAACTGCATTATTTTTCATGCCAGTGGACATATGGTTGGCCATTGAATGCCTGCCAGACAACTGCCTGTTTCCTGGATTGCTAATTCACCTCATTTGCATGTTTTTTACCAGAAAATGAGGTAATTAGCATAAAGCAGTGGTGTCAGTGCCGGAATAGTGTAGGACTGCTTGTGCACATCATGGGAGCTCGATCGTGGATCGCTCGGTGGCTATATTGCATGCAACAGCTCCTGCACTATTCCCACACGCCATGTGGGGCTTCCTGAATCCAGCTCTTTGTCTCTTTCTTTAATTGATACATTTATTGAAATTCAATAGAAACATTAGTTCATAAAAATAAGCCGAAAAAGGAACCATTATGATTAATCACATTTCATTAATTTGTCTTGTGATTAATTGCTGTGAAAAGATCTATCTCTATACAAAACAGAATTCTAATGTGGCAACACATAAAATGTCACCAAACATGCCTAAGCAATTACCTTCTGCAGGGGCAAGCACCCCTTTGCTCCCAATATGGGTGCAAGTCACCACAATCCCTGTCACCCTCTACATGTGTATACTAACTCCGCTGTTGCACAAACTTTGATAAAAGGGAAGAGGTGAAAAACAAAAATATAACTCATCTTTTCCTTGTTCTCTTAATCACACAAATCCAAAATTTGAAAGCAGTGTCTGTGACACAGCCAGCTCGGAAGCATTAAAAATCAATTATAGCAGCCCACATTCTTTTAGTGTAACATTTTGAGACATAGTTACCAGTAGTGTTTAGCCAAAAATGATTCAAGCAGAAATCAGAGACTGAAACAGACAATGATATAAGTGCATAACAGTTAATGAAATATCTTTACAAACCTTTAAAATCATTAAGATAGATTTCTAAAGAACAGAAGAAAAAAATTTGGATACTTACACTTTGGCAGTGCTGACTTTTAGTATCAACCAATGCATCCTAATATAAAAGGGAATAAGAGAAGGGAAGGGATGGGGAATAACCTCTCAGGTATGATTCAGAAATACTAAGGTGTTAATATTTAATTATCATTTTCATCATCAGTACTATAAATTCCCTAAAAAGGTCTGTCTAACCAGTGTGTAACAGAATCATTGCGTCTTCGATGCAGTTTGAGTCATATTTTATGTCCTCTAGGAGAACTGACAGAACAATTATCAATGTATGAGTAGAAGAAATGAATGAATAAATATTCAGCTGAGCCACTAAGTAAAAGAAACACTTAATTGGAAGCTTAGAATGACATCATACTTCCAAACGTTTGAGCTGAACACTGTTTTTCCTGTACTGGTGTTTGTGAATTGTTTGAAGTTGTTTGTTTTACCAAATGAACATAAATTGCATGCTTTCTTCTCCATATCTGTGCACATGCAGGTATTAAAACAATGTTTTTGACATCATTAACTCCAGATGGAGGATCCTGTTAGTCCAAAATTTGAATAACTGTATAGCCTGTATTGGTCCAGTATAACGTACCATGTTCCATTGTGTGTTAGTGATAAGTGTATGGGAAGGGAGCCTAAGTTAATCATAACTAGGACTAAACTAAGGTGAATTACAGGATGAGAATTATATCAAGCCATGTCAAAACAAGCTTGCACTGTGGAGGAACTACTTATTTCCATTTTTAGTTAACATTCTGTAGGCTGCATTTCTAAATATGTGTAAAAAATTCATATTTATACTTAGAAATCATTCGATTTGGGACTAATTCTGTCAGTGCAATAGAATTACACAGAAAGTAAGAATCTCCCTATAGGTCCTTACACCTCTTGCCTATTCATCCTAAAAAGGCCCTTAGACAGTCATAAGTGCTGCACTCCCATATACTGAGCTTCTCACTTTCAGGCTGCCAGCAAGTAGAATCTACTAGAGTTGAGATTCCTTGGGGGGAGGCATTAGAACGTTTAGAATAAGATTTTCCACATGCAAACAGTTTTTACAGTGTGGAGGCAGCCACTCTGATTGGGATCTGTAAGATGTCTTTTGTAATTGGACCACATTAAAACTACACTTTAGTGCAGTGCTTTGGAGAAATTTTAAACTAAAGTAATGATTTTTCTGAGTGTCTCTACACCAGGGAAGTAAAAATAATGATATACATTTGAGTTTCACACTTCATATCCCTCAGAAGACTACATGCTAATACACAACCTGTTATCCTAGCAACTTTTTGGTTTGTAAAAGCAATATTCATTCATAATCTTATGCCTCACAACTTGTAGAATAGTTTTACTGGCATTTCCCAGCCATATACATAGGTTTGTGTCAGCATTCACCCCCAACTCTATATTTTAATAAAGTCTTTATGATAGTGATAGATAGATAGATAGATAGATAGATAGATAGATAGATAGATAGATAGATAGATAGATAGAGAAAGAGATATAGATATATATAGTTATATAGATATACTTAGCTATGAACCTGCTTTATACATGATGTCACAACTATAAAGTTAATATTTTCTGCCCTCCCTAATTCCTTTCCTGACCTCCAATTCTTTGCCTTTCTAAGCACTAGTCGCATAATCTATCATGCATTTGACAAGCCCACTAATACCTTTTCAAATGCTCAGTGTTCAACATCTACTAATGCATAAGCATCTTTTATCTTGTAAGAGTTTGCATCTATTTTATCTGAATGTAATCTCATTATTAAATAAATGTGTAACAGTTAATATGTACTAGTTAATGTCTGTTGATGTAAATTACTGAATGTCTATGTAAAAAATGTTTGTAACATGCTGGAGCTTTTCTCCTTGGTTCTCTGTTGTAAAGGGTTTTTTGACTAAACCCAGTCAAATAAACCCAGTAAACAAAAGAAAAACACACTAAAATAAACATTTAAATTACATCACTGAGTTTGATCCTTTGTACTCCAATATTTTTGGCTTTGACAAGAATTCTTGCACTAAGAAGTTGATAGGTATGGTGTCCTACCATTATCCTTAACACCAATAATTCTATTTAAGAAAGGTGTAAGTATCTAAATTATCTGTAGGGTTCCTTCTCACCTAAAATCTTGACCTGTAATCTTCATACACCTCCTTCACAATCTGAGACCAAAGCATTACTTGGAAAGCTCCTAGAAATAAGATTACATTTCAGTAGAATCAGGCCAGTCATTTATCTCATGCATGCGAAACATAAAAAGTCAACATAAGAAAAATCAGTTGTGACAAGTATGGTTGTGACATGGCAGTGGTACATGTGGAATGAATGATGTAAATGCATGTTATAAATGCAGATAATACACTGATCCTGAGTGGACGCCTTCCTTCACTTTGAGTGATGGCTAGATACAAAGAAAAAGATAATTGGCTTCAATAATTAGTTAAGTAGCAGGTGTGATTTCAGGGGGATAAAGTATGTGTCAGCATGGGATAGTCTGCACTTCATGTTCCAAGGCTTTTTTATGCTGGCTAAAGCATTTACTACCTCCATAGTGCCTTTTTTTAAGCAGAGTCCAGGTGTGCAAGTAACATATCAATCTTGCCACTGGATCACATTAATCAGGATCTCCTCAATGTCAGAATTCTAAACAATGAATTGCCTGATCTTGAGTCACTTCTGCATGTAGAAAGCATCCATGTCTGCATAGTTACTGAGACTTCAGGGAGAATTCAGTAAAGCCTACACAGAGTGATTTTCCATGTAGGCAGAGAAGTGTGCACGAGTTCTGGACATGGAAGTGTCCACAGAATGGAAATCACCTTATAAGGATATGAATTTCATGCATATGAGGTCAAATGAGGGTGCTGGAGCAATCCAGCAAGTAGACAGGTAGTTATGCAGACCCCATGCCGGTGTCCGAAGTGTACATGGAAAATTACCATGTACAAGAAAGAAAAATTGAACAGGGGCTGTAAAAGCCCATTTTAGAAGGTAAGGGATTGCATATCAGGGGCAGATATGTGTAAAACTGTGCCCTGTATGTGCAAGAAATTATGCAAAATAATAAAAAATAACTTTTTTTAATAACCATATCACATTTGTGTGCCACTGTGTGGCGTGCAAACATGCCATTATGCAAAAAAAAAAATTAAAATTTGTAAAATCCAAAAACAAGACATATGTGAGAATAATGCATTATATGGCCCTGCAAGCAGTATGTACAATGGTAGATTTCAGTAGTTTTTATTTATTTATTTATTGATTTACATTTGTTGACCGGGAGTGTCCGACTGGACTTAGGTCCATTTTCAGCAGAGGCCCTAAGCTCCACAGTTAAAATAAACAGACAGTAGTTACATTGGATTACATAGCAATTAACAATTTAACATAGCAATTACTTACAACATATTTACTGATGAAGAACATAGTACATCAGTAAAACAACTAGAATCTTATCTGGGAAGTACATAACAGACATTAACAAATGTTACAATAAGAATTTCCTGCTGTATAATAAGTACTAGGCTTATGATCATCTGAGCTTGCTATAATCAAGGTAGTTAGTGAAGTGGAAAGAAAGGTAGTGGTTGGATGGGGTGGGTGATATTAGAGTGGGAGTTGCAAGGGCATAGCCAGCATGTCTTTGGGTGCGCTTTTAGTAAAGTTTTGAAGTGGGTGCATGATGGTACGGAGGTAAATGTGGGTGGGAGGGAGTTCCATAATTTGGCTATGGTGCAAGAGAATAGTGCTTCACCAGCAAAGTTATTGGCTTTAGTGATCTGCAAGTGATTTTTGTCGCTGGATCTTAGTGGTCTGGTGGTGCGATAGGGTTGGTGTGGATTCTGGAGGGATGGGACATTTAGTGGATGGTTTACTAGTTTGTGGACGAGTGAGAGTTGATACCATTGAAGGAGGTGAGGGAGTTCAAGCCAGCCCAGTTCAGCAAGTGAGAGACAATGGTGACTATGGTAGGATGCCCCTGTGGTGAATTTGGCGATTTTGTTGTAGCAGGTCACTAGCTTGTTTAGATCGCATTGCCTTAGGTTGGTATATATTGGAGAGGCATAAAGTAGGGTGGAGGTAAGGTGGGAATTTGCTACTGAAATCTTTGCTGCTTTGGTGAGAAGTTGCTTATTTCTGTATAACGCTCCTAGTTTTTTGTGGACTTTTTTTTATGGTCATGGATATGTGAATGTGAAATTTTAGTTTATTGTCTATTTCCACTCCTAGCAATTTGGTGTGTTCAGTTGGGTATATAGTGGTGTTGTCTTTTGCTGTGATGTTAAAGCGAGAGTTGTTTTGAGTATGTTTGGTAGGTTGGAAGATGAGTAGTTTAGTTTTGTTTGGGTTGAGTATTAATTGGGCATCGGATAACCAAGTTTCAACAGAGGAAAGGGCTTCCTGTGTGACTTTTTGCAGTTTGGGTAGGGACTGGGCTGAGCAGATGATGGTTGAGTCATCTGCATATTGTATGAGTGTGCCATGTTTGGTGGCAGAGGCTAGATTATTGGTGAAAACAGAGAAGAATAGGGGTCCAAGGATGGATCCTTGGGGAACTCCTATGGAGACAGGTAGTTGGGGAGATATGTCATTCTGCCATACAACAGTTTGTTGGCAGTAAGACAGGTAACTCTGAAACCAGTTGGTGACTGACTGAGAAAAGGATAGGTTATTGAGGACAGAGATGAGTTGTTTGTGTGGGACCATGTCAAATGCTTTAGATAGGTCTAGGAAAGTAGCAGAGGCAAGATAGCCATTGTTTTTATGCTGAAGGATAGTGTTAGTAAAGGAGAGTAAGGCAGTGGTGGTGCTATGGTTTGGTCGGAAACCATGCTGAGTATTGGAAAGGAGGTTGTTAGTAAGGAGGTAGTCTGAGACCTGAGAGTGTATGCATCTTTCTAGTATTTTAGAAAGTGGAGAGAGAATAGCTATGGGGCAGTAATTGGTTAGTTCTGTGGAGGGTCCGTCTTTGTGGAGGGGCATTATATGTGATACTTTCCACAGTGTGGGAACGTAACTTTCTGACAGAGATCAGTTAATCAAGATTGATACTGGGTAGGCCAGAGCATCAGCTGTGATTTGTAGGTATTCACTTGGGAGGTTGTCTTCTGCTAATTTGGTGGACTCAAGTTTAGTTAAGAGTTTTTTTATGTTGGAGGTAGGTACAGGAGAAAAAGAGAAGGCAGTGGGGAGATTACTAGTTGAAGGTGTGGGTTCGAGGGGAGGGGGGTTGTGTTGTTTAGCTAGTGATAGTATGGTTTGTGTGGTGTGTGTTGAATGAGGTAGCAATATTTTCTGAGGAGTGAGGGATGTTAGGAGGAGGGGTACTGACTTTACCTGGGTGGAGGATGGAGTTTATGGAGGACCAGAATTGTTTGGGGCTGTGTTGGGAGGAGTCTAGGGCAGACTGGTAGTATTGAAATTTGTCCTGTTTTATTAGCTTTTTGGCTCTATTGTGTAGTTCTAGGAATTTCTGTCTAGTTGAGGGGGTTTTGGTTTTGCGCCAGTGCTCCCAGGCTTTATCCCTGTTTTTCATTTCTGACTTAGTGGTTTCTATAGCCATGGGGAGGGTTGTGCTTTGGTTCTGGAAAGTCTTATGGGGGCATGGTAATTAAGGATGATCAGGAAGGTAGTATTAAAAAATTCAACTGCGTCATCAAGACTGAGGTACTTTAGACGATGCCAGTTCCATTCTTTGAAAGATGAGATGATTGTGAGTGGGTTAAAGTTTAGTCTTTTACGTATTTGACAGTAGATGACAGGTTTAACTTGGTATAGGTATTTTTTGAGTAGGAATGTTGGGGAGTGGTCACTGAGGCTATCTGATAAGCGGCCTGTTATATATGACTGGGGGCTCTTACTGACTAGTATTCAATCCAGGGTAGTGTGCTTGCTGGAGTTTTTATTTATCCTGGATGGCAACTAGACTAGTTGGGTGAAGCCATGAAGGTTTACATGATGGGTTGGATGGTTGCCAGAACAGGATTGCCAGTCAATATTGAAATCACCTAAAATGATAGTTTCTTGGGAGAGATGGTGGGTAGACCAGATGAGGAGGTTTTCTAGTGGAGGGATGTTTTGGCCAGGTGGGAAGTAGCATCCAATTATGTTGATGGTTTTGTTTTGGTTTATTTTCAGGTTGGTATATATTATTTCTTCATTGCCTATTTGTGGAGCTGATGATTATAAGATCTGGATGTTTAGATGCTGTTTAAATATTATAGCTACACCTCCTCCTTTCTTGTTTAGCCAGTCTACTCTTAGTATGCCGTAACCGGTAGGAAGTATTTGCTCACTGGTAATGTGAGGTTTTAGCCAGGTTTCTGTCAAGGTGACTATATCTGGGTAGTACAAGTCTATGGTGGCATGGAGTTCATGGACTTTGTTGGATATACTTCTAATATTTAGGCTTAGTAGAAGGAAGTCACTTGGCTCTCTCTTGGCTGTAATATGGGAGAAGTTGTGGTTTCTAGTCTGATTATGAGGATTGGGGTTGGAGATGGTAGGGCCAGGGTTGGGGTGGATGTCTCCACTTAGGGTTAGTTTTGATATGCATGAGGTTATTAGTTTTCTCAGTTTTTGAATGTGTTTGTTTATAAGGGAAACTTTATGATTGTGCTCTGTAGGTAATAGGTATGGTGGGAAGGTTAGTATGTTAAGTTGTAGGGATGCTTTATGTTTGAGTAATATAGTTGGTAGAATATGTGGGGGGTGCATAGGGATGGTTCTTGAGTTTGTAGGAGGGGAGTTGAGTGAGGGTGAGACATGAGTGGTGGCAAGAGTAGTAGTACAGTGGTAGTGGTTGAGTGGGGGAATGATGGAGCTTTGGTAGGATGTAAGATATGCAAGGAGAGTGCTTGCAGTGAGCATAGGTAAGGTATGCTTGTACATGTTAGTTGAGGAGGTGTGATAGTAGTGAGAAGATGGAGGAGGTAGGGTTGGGTTAGCGCTGTGGTTGGCTATTGGAAAGATGGGAGAGGTTTGTGAGTGTAATAAAGGTGGGACCACTGGGGGTGGGGGGAAATAGGGGCAGGGTGGGGAGCGAAGCGGGTAGAGACCCTGTTAGTTGCTCTTATGAGGGGGCTGGAAACAATCAGGTAACAGAGTTAACTGATAAATGAACATATGATAGTGACAAGGTTGGTTGTAGTTTTAAAAATGGTGCCTGCCACACGTAATATTTATTAACTTTGGGATTGTCTTAAGGTAATAAACAGGGAAGGGGGAGGGAGAGAACAAGGGTGTGAGCAGACAGTTTTTTTTGTACTGCTGCTAATGAGCCAAAGCAAAGACAAGTTTGTGTTTAAGAAAAATCAGAATTGACCAAGGACTGTTGCTAAGGAGGCAGGCCCTGGAATAGGTTGTGTGCACAGATGACTATGCAAATGAGCTGGGGTTACTGAATAGCAAAAATGGGTTAACGTGTCCACAAATTAAACTGGTGTAGGCTCTGAACTGTGTTGGTGTCCACAGAAGAGATAGCTGACATCAAAAGGGGGTGGATCACATTATGTTTAAGTGGACTGGAGCTCAGCGATGCCTGTTTGTGTGCCGTGCAGCTCAGCTAAGTGGGGGGTGTCTAGTGCTCATAAGCTTTGTTTAGCTGCAGCGCATGTGTTTTAGCTGATTTAAGCTATGCTGAGCATGCCCATGCATGGGGATGTGTCCCAATTGCTGAGCAGTATTTATACTAGCGGTGGGGGTTTACCTTCCACTCCACAGTGGTTAGCAGGGAAGGCATTAAAAAAAAGGAAATAGCCTGGAAAAGACAATCATATAAACATTACTGTTAACCCTGTTCCACAGACACTGGGCCATTCAAACACCTCAGTGATGTACCTGACAGGTGGAATGCATCATAGTTAGCCAATCACACAGACTGCATCTGTAGCACACCACCATAAAGTATGCTTCTACCCTACAATTTGATTTTTCCCACATACTCTGCACCATTGGAGTACACACTTGGGAATTTTAACTGACAGAATGCTAGGGGCTGCTGCTGTTCTGCTACATCTGTATGTGCTAGAGGCTGAGGGCAATGCTGATGCTGCTGCTGACAATAGGCCTAGACTGAGAAGGAGAAGAGTGTTCAGGCCCAGGGTAACCTTCCAGGGGCTACATGAGCTGGAGATTGTAGAGCACTACATGGTAGACAGGAACATACTACAAGAACTCATTGAGCTTTGCCACCCATAACTCAGACCCAGAACCAGCAGAGGGGAACCCATCCCAGTGGAAACAAAGATATGTGTAGTCCTTAGAATATTAGCTACAGGTACTTTTTAAAGACCAACTGGGGATATGATGGGGCTCTCACAGCCATCTGCATCCAAGGTACTCCACCAGTTCCTTGCTGCCATGTAAACACATGCCAGTGAGCACATTTATTTACCCCACACCCCTGCGGAGATGGCCAGCAGTATTCATCTCTTCCACCATGTAGCACACTACCATGAGGTACTGGGTGCCATAAACTGCACTAATTTTCACATCAAAGCACCGCCCATTGAGGAGGGTAGTGTCTACATCAACCAAAAGGGGTATCACTCCATCAACTGCCAGGTCCTGTGCAATGCTCAGGGCATTATCATGTGTATGTATGCTGGCAGCTCTTGCAGTTATCACAGCTCCCATATCTGGCATACATCACAGCTGTACCAGATGTTTTCCAGGGGGAACATCCTGTACGGCCATCTACTGAGGGATGCTGGCTATGCACTGGAACTCTGGATGATGACACCCATCACAAATGCACACACACCTACTGAAGAATGCCATTATGAGGCACATTCACAAACTAGGAACATCATAGAGTGTTTGTTTGGCCTGCTCAAGTCACAGTTCTGCTGCCTTGATATATCTGGTGGAGCCCTGCAGTACTCTCCAGCCACATGTGCACAGATGTTCACAGTATGTGTCATGCTACACAATATGATCCTGCAGAAATAGCTGCAACAGGAACATCACAGAGAAGGGACACACATCCCCTTACCAGTGCCACGGTCCCCACAGCCACAGGGTGACACGGAGGAGGAACCCCTTTAGCCTGTCCCTGTAGGGAGATGTAGGTGTGTGCAGTATGCCCTGGCCTTGGCAAAGAGGCAACGCATGAACTGATTACCTAGTGTCCTAGGGACTGACACCTCACTCAGACTCACATACATAGTAAAAGGGATGCCAGCCACACCACACAACCTGTACCTTACAATGTATTGGCTGTGTACTGCATGCATCTGAAAGAGTCATCCCTGAAGCACTGTTAACTCAACTGCTGCAGGCACAAGGTAAGTCACTCTTCTTTACAACAAATGCATGGGATACTAGACTGTGGTAGCATATGTATGGACCTGCTGTATGTATGCAAGGGAATAGAGAGGGATACTGGGCTACCTGCAGAGAACTAACAGCTATATGGGACAACAGGAACTCTCTGTCCAATACTGGCTGCCCCATAATATGCAGTATGCCACAAGGCAGCAAAACCCACTGCACAATGTGAGGGAATTGCCAAACAGTGGGGTCATAGGGCAGACTCATGACTGTCAATGCTAGAGTCCCCTACCCCCAAAGTCATGTTCCCATAAAACTGCAGTAACAATATGTTTGCAAGGTTATAGCAGCAGACCACACAATCCCAGGGTTCTCCCAAAATACCTGGCAACATGTTCTATGTCCTCAATATGCAGGAGTCAAAGTGTATGCCTGTCTGATGTTGATAGTGTCAGGAAATGAACTTCACTTTCTAGTAGCTGGTGTGGCTTAGTGGGCTAAGAATATTAGTATGGTTGATGGTGCTCATGGTTTGAAACCATCTGCATCTACAATTTTGCATCTTAGGTAATCCTATTGTGGGAGTCCCACAGACTGTCAATATCTCAATATTTGTTACTGCAAGAATGCTGGACAAAGCCAGATACAATGGAGAGACAGGGGGCTACAACTATGGACATTACACATTCTCTGAGTAACCTAGAAGGTGGCTAGTGTAACAGCAGGTTTGAACAAGTCAGAGTAGCAGCAGGATGTAAAGGCCTTCATGTAACTGTGTCAATACCTACAACAAGTCAGTGGACACCACGTAATAGTATATTACCAAAACAACACAACTATCTGAGGAGCAGAGCAGACATATGGGGCGGAATGCTAGACATCCTACTAAACATGTACAACCAGAGGTGTGAAGTCTGTAATGCTGTGTGTGCTGTTACATCATGTACCACTGTCACAGCATACCTACAACTACTTAGAGCAGGAAATATGGACACAGCCATGAACATGAGTGAGACAAAGGCCCAGATATAAGGAGAAGGATTAATTACTGGCCAGACAAATGTAGAAAGTGCAGAGAATAACAGGTCATGCATTAGCATGGGTTCCCTGCTGTGTATGCACTCAGTAATTCAAATGTCTCTCATCAGTTCCTAACATCAATCTATAATGATTTGCCACTGATGTATGAGAAAAATCACAATGCTATGTAATATGTACCTGACATACGATGCAAAACCCTGTACAGTGTATTACAATCTGCACACACCATAGGTATGTGTGCAGCTCACAGCTGGGGAATCCCTTGGACATA